>NC_064534.1:37069456-37176956 GCF_023856365.1 Brienomyrus brachyistius
GTCACGTGTCACCTTCACTTCCATCTTTCTGACAACTCCATCTCTGCTTGGAAGTGTCTTCACGATGACACCCATAGGCCACTCATTTCTTTTTAGTTGCTTGTCCTTCAGAAGAACAACATCTCCTTCCTTCAAGTTTGGTCTGCTGCGCTGCCATTTCTGACGACCTTGGAGCATGTGAAGGTACTCCCTCTGCCACCTGGCCCAGAATGTGTCGGCAAGGGCTTGAACTCTCTTCCACTGACGTGTATATATGTCAGCCTTGGTAAAATCCACAGGTGGAGTTGGGATCGGATCGACCTTCTGGGTGAGCAGAGCTGAAGGGGTCAGGATTAAGGGAGCGTCTGGATCCGAGGAAACGGGTACCAAGGGCCTTGCGTTGATAATAGCCGTGACTTCCGCCATTAACGTTGTCAGGACCTCGTGAGTTAGTGTAGGGTTTCCTGCTTGTAGGAGCATCGAGTCTAGGATGCGTCGTGAGATGCCTATCATACGCTCCCAGGCGCCACCCATGTGAGAGGAGTGAGGCGCATTAAACACCCAGGAACACCTCTGCTTGCGTAGGTAGTCATCCACACTTGTCTCACCAGGCTTTGGGGAATACAACTTTAGGTCCTTGGAGGCACCAATAAAATTGGTTCCGCAATCTGACCTCAACTGCTTAGCCGGGCCTCTGATCGCAAAGAACCTGCGAAGAGCATTGATGAAACTGGAAGAGCTGAGAGTTTCAATCACTTCAATATGAACAGCCCGTGTAGACATGCAAGTGAACAAGACTGCCCATCTCTTACTGTTTGCTTGACCACCTTTGGTGCGGCGTGTTGAAACCTCCCACGGTCCAAATACATCGAGGCCAACATAAGAGAACGGGGGGTCCGTCTGAAGACGTTCGGCAGGTAAGTCAGACATGATTTGCTGCTCTGTTCTACCTCGAAGCTTTCTGCAGGTGACACATTTGTGGATTACACTGCTGATAGACCTCTTAGAACCAACTACCCATAAGCCACTTGCTCTCACAGCCCCTTCAGTGAAGTGTCTTCCTTGGTGCTGGGTGGCTTCATGGTGATGTCGAATGAGCAGTGTTGCAATGTGATGCTTCCCTGGTATCAGAAGAGGGTTAGCTTGATGACTCGGCAAGCCAGACTCTGCAAGTCGACCTCCTACTCGCAGTAAGTTTTGGCCATCGATGATGGGATGGAGTTTGTGAAGAGCACTGTTGCGAGGCAAGTCTCGTTTTGCCATGATGCATTTTATTTCTTCTGCATAGACTTCACGCTGGACACACCTGATGATCGTGTGCTCTGCTTCAGATAACGCTCCATCTGTGAGACTAGCCTTACAAAGATGCCAGCCGCTACAGACATCACCATCTTTATACTTGAAACTGTGAGAGATGTGGCGAAGGTAGGCCACCGCTTGGACAAGGGAAGTCCATTTTGAGAATCTTTCAAAGCGTGATGAACCCAAGGCACCTGGAGCAGTTGTGGTCACAAGTACATTGACTTTATGTCGAATTTCAATGTCCGACTCTGGATCGACAAGTTCATATGGACCCTTTTCTGGGGAGAGAGTCTCGTGATTGAGAAGAAGTGCTGGGCCGTACAACCATGAAGTACCAGAGAGTTTTTCTGCTGGTACAGACCGAGAGCCATGATCAGCAGGATTGTGCTCTGATGGGACGTATCTCCATTGATCTGGTAGGGAAGACTGCTTGATTCTCTGTACACGATTGTTCACATATACATGGAATCTTCTGCTTTGATTGTTAATGTATCCTAACACCACTTTACTGTCAGTGTAGAATGTTGTCTTGTCAATCTTTGCGTTTAGTTCTACTGTGAGAAGCTCTGACATCTCCACAGCAAGCACTGCAGCGCACAGCTCTAATCGAGGAATGGTCGGTTCTGGTACAGGAGCTAGTTTGGCCTTACCCATAACAAATCCAACCTCACTGTGCCTGTCTTCATGTGTGACCTTCAGGTAAGCTACCGCAGCGATGGCTTTCACCGAAGCGTCTGAGAACACACAAAGTTCAATGAAGGTGGCTTGTGAGATGGAGAACGTGACGTAGGGGCGGGGAATGTGCAGATTTGTGAGACTTCGTAGCGAGTCATGCCACCTTCTCCAGCCATCGTACATGTCTTGGGGTAAGGAACTGTCCCACTCAAGGTTGCTACTGGAGAGCTCTCTGAGAAGAAGTCTTCCTTTGATGGTTACGGGTGCAAGCAAACCAAGAGGGTCAAACAAGCTGTTCACTGTTGAGAGTACGCCCCGGCGAGTGAAGGGTTTTTGCTCTTGTGGAACATGGAATGTGAACGTGTCTGTTGTGGGGTTCCAACTTACCCCTAAGCTGCGCTGGACTGGAAGCTCATCTGTTGTTAAATCGAGATCTTTGATATCTTTGGCCCTATCCTCAGGGGGGAAAGCACTCACCACTTCCACTTTATTGGAAGCAATCTTGTGGAGACGTAGATTTGAGAGGGCAAGCATTTTCTGAGTTCTCTGTAGGACATCAACAGCCTCAGCTGCAGTTGGGAAAGACTTTAATGCGTCATCGACATAGAAGTTGTGCTCTACGAAGTCTCGGGCGTCAGTTCCGTACTCACTTTCTGCTTCCCTTGCTGCCAATCTCAGCCCGTAAATTGCCACTGCCGGGGAAGGACTGTTACCAAAAACATGCACCCTCATTCTGTAGTCTACTACGTCTTTGCCAAGGTCGTTGTCTTTGTACCAAAGAAAGCGAAGGTAGTCTCTGTGATCTTCTTGGACTACAAAACAGTAGAACATATGTTCGATGTCAGCTGTGACTGCGACGGGTTCTTTCCTGAAGCGAAGCAGCACACCCAAAAGCGTGTTGTTCAGGTCCGGGCCGGACAGCAACACTTCATTGAGGGACACTCCATCAAACTGCGCACTCGAATCAAACACCACACGTATCTTCCCTGGCTTTTGAGGATGGTACACGCCAAATATCGGGAGATACCAGTACTCTTTGTCTTTATTGGGAGGTGGTGCGAGTTCTGCGTGTTGATTATCTAGCATTTTCTGCATGAATTCCACAAAATGTGTTTTCATTTCTGGTTTCTTGTCGAGCGTACATCGTAACGACATGAGCCGTTGGTAGGCGTAGGACCGGTTATCCGGGAGTTTGCGTCTGGGGGTTCGGAACGGGAGTGGTGCAACCCAGCTGTTTGTATTGTCCTTAAAGAAGCCTGCCATCTTTTTCAAAAAGATTACATCTTCAGCTGAATGAGCAAGGTGGTTGTCATTACTGGTGTGACAAAACACAGAGTCTCCCAAATTCTCAGCTGTGGACCTTTGGTGTGAGTGAGCAGATGGCAGTTGACTGGAGATGGGTTTGGTTTGGCTCAGACTGAAGTCCTCCTTTACACTAAGGTGACTGTCACAGGGAGAGAGATAGCTTGGGCGTCCATTGTCCAATACATAGGTTTTCAGAACATTCACTTTACTTGGCTTGTGGGCATTGCCAAGACACACATCTCCAATGATAACCCAGCCCAGGTCAAGCTTCTGTGCAAACGGGTCATTATCTCTGCCGTTGATTTGCTCCCTCACTTTGTGAACTCTCAGAAGGTTGCGTCCTATCAGCAACAGAATGTCTGCACTTGGGTCGAGAGGTGGTATTTCAGCAGCTATTGCTTTCAGGTGTGGGTGGTGTAAAGCAGCTTCTGCAGTTGGTACCTCTTCCCTGTTGTTAGGGATGGCATTGCACTCTACGAGCGTGGGGAGAGGGAAACCCATTTTTCCATCTAATGACTCAACCATGTAGCCAAATGCTCTTCTACCAGTCGTGTGTGTTACACCACTACAGGTTTTCAGCATGTATGGTTCAGGTGTGGCTTGTATGTTAAATATGTCAAAAAACTCTGTCTTTGCAAGTGACTGGTTGCTTTGATCGTCAATTATTGCATACATCCTTCTGGCGTTGTCTCGCTGACCTTTGGGATAGACTTGTACTAAGCAAACCTTAGAACAGGATCTCCCTGTGGTTTCATTTCCACATACCTCTGTACATGTGGCAGTAACATCCGGGTCTTGTGGATTTGCTTGCTCCCCGCCGTGAACTTCAGGAGATGAAGGAGGCTTGGGCATTTGCAGTGTTGGGGCAGGATGAAGCGCTGCCAAGTGTTTCTCACTATTACACTCTTCACACTTAATCGTGACTGTACAGTCTTTGGCTTGGTGGCCGGTGGAAGCAAGGCAGCGATAGCAAATGCTATTGTCTCTGAGGAACCTCTTCCTCTGTTCAAGCAGCATAGCTCTAAAGCCCCTGCATCTTTTGAGTGGGTGGGGTTTGTGATGTATGGGGCACTGTCTTTCAATGTCTTCGTCTGCTTTTTTTGATTTTGATCCCTCTGATGATATGTCCGTCTTGTGCACTGTAACTGATGACCTTTGGTTGTGGTTGCTTAACGGTTTTTCTTTTCTGTAGCTGGACATGTGGCTGACATAGGAAAGAGTTGTGTTGAAAGGTGTGGTGAAGCTTGGATCATTCCTTGCTTTTGCTTGACGTTTCACAAATTCAACAAAGAATGAGAATGGTGGGAAGCTAACATTGTGGTCTTCTTTAAACTTTGACCCTACCATTGTCCACTTCTCTTGAAGATGGAAGGGCAGCTTCTCCACAATTGGATGTACTCCCCTAGCTGTGTCGAGGTAACTTAAACCAGGCAAATAACCATCTAGCTTTGCAGCTTGGAGTTCACACAGCAGATCTGATAGGTCGCGAAGCTTGTGTGGTTCTTTGCTGGAGAGCTTTGGAAAGTCTCGTATTCGGGCAAACAGGGAGTTTTCTATTGCTTCTGGTGAGCCGTAACATTCCTCTAGTCTCAACCATATCATGTTCAGACCGGCAGGTGGATGCTTTATGTTGACTGCTTTTAATCTCTTGGCATGTTCAGAAGACTCTGGGCCTAGCCACTTAATGAGTAGGTTGATTTCTTCAGTGGCTGTTAGACAAAGGTCCCTAATGGTGCTCTGAAATGTGGCCTTCCAACTAAGGTAATTTTCTGGCTTGTCGTCAAATTTAGACAGCCCTCCAGTTATTAGCTGACTCTTGGCTAAGAATCTGGCGAGGTCACTTGCTATGGTGTCTGCATTATTATTTGAGCTTAATCCGTGCTGCTGTTGTAATGCATCGTGGAGAGTCTGCGGACTTACGTCTCTTTGTAGTCGTCTCTCTGCTCCATCTTGTGGCGTGAATGAGTACTGCACTGGTTCTTGTTTAGGGTAAAGAGGTGTGTACATTACTGATTGTTTTGATTGTTCAATCTGATATTTACTGTCGTCATGGTGGGATGTAATGTCTGGAGTCAGGTCAGTGTGGCTGTATTTATTTATGTATTCACTCACTTTTTGTTCTGGGGTTACTTGTAGAGGTGACAATGGCCACTCTTCCCCTGATTCAGCTTTGTCAAATTGAGCTGCTGCTGACTCCATTACCTCTGCTTTGGCCAAGGCTGCATCCGCTTCCTTTTGGAGGTTGATTACATCTAGAGTTGCTTCTAGGCGGGCCTTTTCTACTTTAATGTTCATCTCCTTCTCAGCGTAAGCTAATCTGGCTTTTGCTGCTTGAGCTTCTGCTTGAGCCCGCGCTGCTGCCATACTGGCTCGGGTTGATGCTGATGACCTGCTTGAACATGCTGCAGATGATCTAACAGTCAGTCTTCCTGAAGACTTTGAGGACCTTCTTGAGCGAGTGGACCTTGTTTCCTCGTCGTTTTGACCTTCAGCCTCTGATTTCTCCATGTTAGAGTAGAGCTGTCACTCGACGTCCCTCGCAGAGTGCTATGATTTCACTGTACTGTTGCACCCAATGTGACCCAGTGTCCTATATTGAGATTCACAGCCAGCTAAACTCTCTCTTGCATCACTTCCTCCAAGGAACAGGCACGTGTTGTATTTGGACAGGATTTAATGCAAAAAAGTGTGAAACTGAAATGATACAGAATACAGCAATGTCACATAAACATTAGCTTTGGTTGAACTTATGTGGACATATAAAACACATCAAACGTTTCCAAATCACTTCAAAAAATGTCATATACCTTGTCTTAAAAGTAAATATAATTAATAAACTTACTCATATTGCCACTCAAAGGGATTTAACGGAGTGGATGGCTTTGGATCGGAAGAAACACACCATGTCTTGCTTCACCCATGAGCAACACTTCCTATCACACTTCTTCTAGTAACTAATTGGCTCAACATAGCAAACTGTGCAAACCTGCGCCCCCTATAGGCCTGGAGAAATAACCATACCAACAGTTCCAATACAAAAGTACTGATATAATTCCTCTTCAACTCACCACTTTGTTTTCTATGCAAAAACCACTTCGCCACAGAAGACTCGATATTATTGGCATATTATCTGCTCTTCTCCTCCTTTCAAAACTTGCTAAAAGCTGTATTTAAAAGAGCAGGTTGGCCGGGGTAATTCACACCCTTCAATGCCAGATTAATGTTTAGGTTAGTGGGAATCACAGAAGAATTAGGGATGGAAACTTCTTTGCTGGTGGTAGAAGCGGTCTGGTGAATTTTTAGAGAGAAGAGGCCGTCGATGTTTGAATGTAGAAAATTGTTCTGGCTGCAGCCTGCAGTATGGACTTGTTGGCGTGTATAGCTCCCAGTGTTCTGACAGCGCGACGTTTTGGGGAAGCATGTGATTCAGCAGCTACCAGTGGGCTTCGTGCGGCGGAGATTTTGTGACTGTTAGCGGAGTTGATAACAGAGGGTCTTTAAGAGAAGCCTGCATGCGGTAGGCAAATGAGTAATGTTTGCCGGCGGGGGACGTGCGGCGATTAACCTGTGCGGTAGTGAAAAGGAGTTAAAAATAAGGAAGTGTGCGGATGCGGAAAGAATGGAATAATTGTGGTAGGCTGCCGGCTGAGTAGTTTGGTGAATGTTTGGTGTGGGTCCGGCGCTGCCGATTGGATGGTGGGGCTGCAGTGTGAGTCAGATAAAAAAAATAAAAAACAGGAGTAGGATCCAATGGGACTAACTGGCATGTATAGAGGCGTGTAATGCAAAAGGGCTGTTTTTGTTCACAGCTCTCGTTTATGGCCATACCACCCTGAACACGCCCGATCTCGTCTGATCTCGGAAGCTAAGCGGGGTAGGGTCTGGTTAGTACTTGGATGGGAGACCGCCTGGGAATACCAGGTGCTGTAAGCATTTCTCAGTTTTACTTTATACAGGGGGCGCTCCACTTCACGATTAATTTAAATCTAGCACTCCCCTTCCATTTTACTATTTTATATATATATATTTTTTCTCTCATTCATAAAGGCAGCTTTTACACACCGTTTTACTCTAAATACTGCCTGGTAATTCTAGGTGCTGTAAGCTGTTCGTGCCTTTATTCCACCAGGGCGCGATCTTCTCACAAACTTGAAGACTGTCACTCCCCATTCACGTTTTACAACTTATTGTTAATGATAAAGAGACAGCTTTTTACACACAGTTTTAAACAAAGTACTGATATAATTCCTCTTCAACTCACCGCTTTGTTTTCTATGCAAAAACCACTTCATCACAAAAGACTCGATATTATTGGCATAGCAAGGTCTGCTCTTCTCCTCCTTTCAAAACTTGCTAAAAGCTGTATTTAAAAGAACAGATTGGCCGGGGTAATTCACACCCTTCAATGCCAGCTTAATGTTTAGGTTAGTGGGAATCACAGAGGAATTAGGGATGGAAACTTCTTTGCTGGTGGTAGAAGCGGTCTGGTGAATTTTTAGAGAGAAGAGGCCGTCGATGTTTGAATGTAGAAAATTGTTCTGGCTGCAGCCTGCAGTATGGACTTGTTGGTGTGTGTAGCTCCCAGTGTTCTGACAGCGCGACGTTTTGGGGAAGCATGTGATTCAGCAGCTACCAGTGGGCTTCGTGCGGCGGAGATTTTGTGGCTGTTAGCGGAGTTGATAACAGAGGGTCGTTAAGAGAAGCCTGCATGCAGTAGGCAAAGGAGTAATGTTTGCCGGCGGGGGACGTGCGGCGATTAACCTGTGCGGTAGTGAAAAGGAGTTAAAAAGAAGGAAGTGTGCGGATGCGGAAAGAATGGAATAATTGTGGTAGGCTGCCGGCTGAGTAGTTTGGTAAATGTTTGGTGTGGGTCCGGCGCTGCCGATTGGATGGTGGTGCTGCAGTGTGAGTCAGATAAAAAAAAAAAAAACAGGAGTAGGATCCAATGGGACTAACTGGCATGTATAGAGGCGTGTAATGCAAAAGGGCTGTTTTTGGTAGTGTCTCTCGCTTATGGCCATACCACCCTGAACATGCCTGATCTTGGAAGCTAAGCAGGGTAGGGTCTGGTTAGTACTTGGATGGGAGACTGCCTGGGAATACCACGTGCTGTAAGCTTTTCTCACTTTTACTTTATACAAGGGGCGCTCCACTTCACGATTAATTTAAATCTATCACTCCCCTTCCATTTTACTATTTTATATATTTTTTTTTTCTCTCATTCATAAAGGCAGCCTTTACACACCGTTTTACTCTAAATACTGCCTGGTAATTCTAGGTGCTGTGAGCTGTTCGTGCCTTTATTCCACCAGGGCGCGATCTTCTGACAAACTTGAAGACTGTCACTCCACATTCACGTTTTACAACTTATTGTTAATAATAAAGAGACAGCTTTTTACACACAGTTTTAAACAAAGTACTGATATAATTCCTCTTAAACTCACCGCTTTGTTTTCTATGCAAAAACCACTTCGCCACAGAATATTCGATATTATTGGCATATTATCTGCTCTTCTCCTCCTTTCAAAACTTGCTAAAAGCTGTATTTAAAAGAGCAGGTTGGCCGGGGTAATTCACACCCTTCAATGCCAGCTTAATGTTTAGGTTAGTGGGAATCACAGAGGAATTAGGGATGGAAACTTCTTTGTTGATGGTAGAAGCGGTCTGGTGAATTTTTAGAGAGAAGAGGCCGTCGATGTTTCAATGTAGAAAATTGTTCTGGCTGCAGCCTGCAGTATGGACTTGTTGGTGTGTGTAGCTCCCAGTGTTCTGACAGCGCGACGTTTTGGGGAAGCATGTGATTCAACAGCTACCAGTGGGCTTCGTGCGGCGGAGATTTTGTGGCTGTTAGCGGAGTTGATAACAGAGGGTTGTTAAGAGAAGCCTGCATGAGGTAGGCAAAGGAGTAATGTTTGCCGGCGGGGGACGTGCGGCAATTAACCTGTGCGGTAGTGAAAAGGAGTTAAAGAGAAGGAAGTGTGCGGATGCGGAAAGAATGGAATAATTGTGGTAGGCTGCCGGATGAGTAGTTTGGTGAATGTTTGGTGTGGGTCCGGTGCTGCCGATTGGATGGTGGTGCTGCTGTGTGAGTCAGATAAAAAAAAAAAAAAAACAGGAGTAGGATCCAATGGGAATAACTGGCATGTATAGACGCGTGTAATGCAAAAGGGCTATTTTTGGTAGCGTCTCTCGCTTACGGCCGTACCACCCTGAACGCGCCCGATCTCGTCTTATCTTGGAAGCTAAGCAGGCTAGGGTCTGGTTAGTACTTGGATGGGAGACCACCTGGGAATACCAGGTGCTGTAAGCTTTTCTCACTTTTACTTTATACAGGGGGCGCTCCACTTCACGATTAATTTAAATCTATCACTCCCCTTCCATTTTACTATTTTATATATTTCTTTTTTCTCTCATTCATAAAGGCAGCTTTTACACACCGTTTTACTCTAAATACTGCCTGGTAATTATAGCTGCTGTAAGCTGTTCGTGCCTTTATTCCACCAGGGCGCGATCTTCTCACAAACTTGAAGACTGTCACTCCCCATTCACATTTTACAACTTATTGTTAATGATAAAGAGACAGCTTTTTACACACAGTTTTAAACAAAGTACTGATATTATTCCTCTTCAACTCACCGCTTTGTTTTCTATGCAAAAACGACTTCGCCACAGAAGACTCGTTATTATTGGCATAGCAAGGTCTGCTCTTCTCCTCCCTTCAAAACTTGCTAAAAGCTGTATTTAAAAGAGCAGGTTGGCCGGGGTAATTCACACCCTTCAATGCCAGCTTAATGTTTAGGTTAGTGGGAATCACAGAGGAATTAGGGATGGAAACTTCTTTGCTGGTGGTAGAAGCGGTCTGGTGAATTTTTAGAGAGAAGAGGCCGTCAATGTTTGAATGTAGAAAATTGTTCTGGCTGCAGCCTGCAGTATGGACTTGTTGGTGTGTGTAGCTCCCAGTGTTCTGACAGCGCGACGTTTTGGGGAAGCATGTGATTCAACAGCTACCAGTGGGCTTCGTGCGGCAGAGATTTTGTGGCTGTTAGCGGAGTTGATAACAGAGGGTTGTTAAGAGAAGCCTGCATGAGGTAGGCAAAGGAGTAATGTTTGCCGGCGGGGGACGTGCGGCAATTATCCTGTGCGGTAGTGAAAAGGAGTTAAAGAGAAGGAAGTGTGCGGATGCGGAAAGAATGGAATAATTGTGGTAGGCTGCCGGCTGAGTAGTTTGGTGAATGTTTGGTGTGGGTCCGGCGCTGCCGATTGGATGGTGGTGCTGCAGTGTGAGTCAGATAAAAAAAAAAAAAAGAACATTAGTAGGATCCAATGGGACCAACTGGCATGTATAGAGGCGTGTAATGCAAAAGGGCTGTTTTTGGTAGCATCTCTCGCTTACGGCCATACCACCCTGAACACGCCCGATCTCGTCTGATCTCGGAAGCCAAGCAGGGTAGGGTCTGGTTAGTACTTGGATGGGAGACCACCTGGGATTACCAGGTGCTGTAAGCTTTTCTCACTTTTACTTTATACAGGGGGCGCTCCACTTCACGATTAATTTAAATCTATCACTCCCCTTCCATTTTACTATTTTATATATATATTTTTTTTTTCTCTCATTCATAAAGGCAGCTTTTACACACCGTTTTACTCTAAATACTTCCTGGTAATTCTAGGTGCTGTAAGCTGTTCGTGCCTTTATTCCACCAGGGCGCGATCTTCTCACAAACTTGAAGACTGTCACTCCCCATTCACGTTTTACAACTTATTGTTAATGATAAAGAGACAGCTTTTTACACACAGTTTTAAACAAAGTACTGATATTATTCCTCTTCAACTGACCGCTTTGTTTTCTATGCAAAAACCACTTCGCCACAGAAGACTCGATATTATTGGCATAGCAAGTTCTGCTCTTCTCCTTTCAAAACTTGCTGAAAGCTCTATTTAAAAGAACAGATTGGCCGGGGTAATTCACACCCTTCAATGCCAGCTTAATGTTTAGGTTAGTGGGAATCACAGAGGAATTAGGGATGGAAACTTCTTTGCTGGTGGTAGAAGCGGTCTGGTGAATTTTTAGAGAGAAGAGACCGTCGATGTTTGAATGTAGAAAATTGTTCTGGCTGCAGCCTGCAGTATGGACTTGTTGGTGTGTGTAGCTCCCAGTGTTCTGACAGCGCGACGTTTTGGGGAAGCATGTGATTCAGCAGCTACCAGTGGGCTTCGTGCGGCGGAGATTTTGTGGCTGTTAGCGGAGTTGATAACAGAGGGTCGTTAAGAGAAGCCTGCATGCAGTAGGCAAAGGAGTAATGTTTGCCGGCGGGGGACGTGCGGCGATTAACCTGTGCGGTAGTGAAAAGGAGTTAAAAAGAAGGAAGTGTGCGGATGCGGAAAGAATGGAATAATTGTGGTAGGCTGCCGGCTGAGTAGTTTGGTGAATGTTTGGTGTGGGTGCGGTGCTGCCGATTGGATGGTGGTGCTGCAGTGTGAGTCAGATAAAAAAAAAAAAAAACAGGAGTAGGATCCAATGGGAATAACTGGCATGTATAGACGCGTGTAATGCAAAAGGGCTATTTTTGGTAGCGTCTCTCGCTTACGGCCGTACCACCCTGAACGCGCCCGATCTCGTCTTATCTTGGAAGCTAAGCAGGCTAGGGTCTGGTTAGTACTTGGATGGGAGACCACCTGGGAATACCAGGTGCTGTAAGCTTTTCTCACTTTTACTTTATACAGGGGGCGCTCCACTTCACGATTAATTTAAATCTATCACTCCCCTTCCATTTTACTATTTTATATATTTCTTTTTTCTCTCATTCATAAAGGCAGCTTTTACACACCGTTTTACTCTAAATACTGCCTGGTAATTATAGCTGCTGTAAGCTGTTCGTGCCTTTATTCCACCAGGGCGCGATCTTCTCACAAACTTGAAGACTGTCACTCCCCATTCACATTTTACAACTTATTGTTAATGATAAAGAGACAGCTTTTTACACACAGTTTTAAACAAAGTACTGATATTATTCCTCTTCAACTCACCGCTTTGTTTTCTATGCAAAAACGACTTCGCCACAGAAGACTCGTTATTATTGGCATAGCAAGGTCTGCTCTTCTCCTCCCTTCAAAACTTGCTAAAAGCTGTATTTAAAAGAGCAGGTTGGCCGGGGTAATTCACACCCTTCAATGCCAGCTTAATGTTTAGGTTAGTGGGAATCACAGAGGAATTAGGGATGGAAACTTCTTTGCTGGTGGTAGAAGCGGTCTGGTGAATTTTTAGAGAGAAGAGGCCGTCAATGTTTGAATGTAGAAAATTGTTCTGGCTGCAGCCTGCAGTATGGACTTGTTGGTGTGTGTAGCTCCCAGTGTTCTGACAGCGCGACGTTTTGGGGAAGCATGTGATTCAACAGCTACCAGTGGGCTTCGTGCGGCAGAGATTTTGTGGCTGTTAGCGGAGTTGATAACAGAGGGTTGTTAAGAGAAGCCTGCATGAGGTAGGCAAAGGAGTAATGTTTGCCGGCGGGGGACGTGCGGCAATTATCCTGTGCGGTAGTGAAAAGGAGTTAAAGAGAAGGAAGTGTGCGGATGCGGAAAGAATGGAATAATTGTGGTAGGCTGCCGGCTGAGTAGTTTGGTGAATGTTTGGTGTGGGTCCGGCGCTGCCGATTGGATGGTGGGGCTGCAGTGTGAGTCAGATAAAAAAAAAAAAAAAGAACATTAATAGGATCCAATGGGACCAACTGGCATGTATAGAGGCGTGTAATGCAAAAGGGCTGTTTTTGGTAGCATCTCTCGCTTACGGCCATACCACCCTGAACACGCCCGATCTCGTCTGATCTCGGAAGCTAAGCAGGGTAGGGTCTGGTTAGTACTTGGATGGGAGACCACCTGGGACTACCAGGTGCTGTAAGCTTTTCTCACTTTTACTTTATACAGGGGGCGCTCCACTTCACGATTAATTTAAATCTATCACTCCCCTTCCATTTTACTATTTTATATATATTTTTTTATTTTCTCTCTTTCATAAAGGCAGCTTTTACACACCGTTTTACTCTAAATACTGCCTGGTAATTCTAGGTGCTGTAAGCTCTTCGTGCCTTTATTCCACCAGGGCGCGATCTTCTCACAAACTTGAAGACTGTCACTCCCCATTCACGTTTTACAACTTATTGTTAATGATAAAGAGACAGCTTTTTACACACAGTTTTAAACAAAGTACTGATATTATTCCTCTTCAACTGACCGCTTTGTTTTCTATGCAAAAACCACTTCGCCACAGAAGACTCGATATTATTGGCATAGCAAGTTCTGCTCTTCTCCTTTCAAAACTTGCTAAAAGCTGTATTTAAAAGAACAGATTGGCCGGGGTAATTCACACCCTTCAATGCCAGCTTAATGTTTAGGTTATTGGGAATCACAGAGGAATTAGGGATGGAAACTTCTTTGCTGGTGGTAGAAGCGGTCTGGTGAATTTTTAGAGAGAAGAGGCCGTCGATGTTTGAATGTAGAAAATTGTTCTGGCTGCAGCCTGCAGTATGGACTTGTTGGTGTGTGTAGCTCCCAGTGTTCTGACAGCGCGACGTTTTGGGGAAGCATGTGATTCAGCAGCTACCAGTGGGCTTCGTGCGGCGGAGATTTTGTGGCTGTTAGCGGAGTTGATAACAGAGGGTCGTTAAGAGAAGCCTGCATGCAGTAGGCAAAGGAGTAATGTTTGCCGGCGGGGGACGTGCGGCGATTAACCTGTGCGGTAGTGAAAAGGAGTTAAAGAGAAGGAAGTGTGCGGATGCGGAAAGAATGGAATAATTGTGGTAGGCTGCCGGCTGAGTAGTTTGGTGAATGTTTGGTGTGGGTCCGGCGCTGCCGATTGGATGGTGGTGCTGCAGTGTGAGTCAGATAAAAAAAAAAAAAAGAACATTAGTAGGATCCAATGGGACCAACTGGCATGTATAGAGGCGTGTAATGCAAAAGGGCTGTTTTTGGTAGCATCTCTCGCTTACGGCCATACCACCCTGAACACGCCCGATCTCGTCTGATCTCGGAAGCTAAGCAGGGTAGGGTCTGGTTAGTGCTTGGATGGGAGACCACCTGGGACTACCAGGTGCTGTAAGCTTTTCTCACTTTTACTTTATACAGGGGGCGCTCCACTTCACGATTAATTTAAATCTATCACTCCCCTTCCATTTTACTATTTTATATATATATTTTTATTTTCTCTCTTTCATAAAGGCAGCTTTTACACACCGTTTTACTCTAAATACTGCCTGGTAATTCTAGGTGCTGTAAGCTCTTCGTGCCTTTATTCCACCAGGGCGCGATCTTCTCACAAACTTGAAGACTGTCACTCCCCATTCACGTTTTACAACTTATTGTTAATGATAAAGAGACAGCTTTTTACACACAGTTTTAAACAAAGTACTGATATTATTCCTCTTCAACTGACCGCTTTGTTTTCTATGCAAAAACCACTTCGCCACAGAAGACTCGATAATATTGGCATAGCAAGTTCTGCTCTTCTCCTTTCAAAACTTGCTAAAAGCTGTATTTAAAAGAACAGATTGGCCGGGGTAATTCACACCCTTCAATGCCAGCTTAATGTTTAGGTTAGTGGGAATCACAGAGGAATTAGGGATGGAAACTTCTTTGCTGGTGGTAGAAGCGGTCTGGTGAATTTTTAGAGAGAAGAGGCCGTCGATGTTTGAATGTAGAAAATTGTTCTGGCTGCAGCCTGCAGTATGGACTTGTTGGTGTGTGTAGCTCCCAGTGTTCTGACAGCGCGACGTTTTGGGGAAGCATGTGATTCAGCAGCTACCAGTGGGCTTCGTGCGGCGGAGATTTTGTGGCTGTTAGCGGAGTTGATAACAGAGGGTCGTTAAGAGAAGCCTGCATGCAGTAGGCAAAGGAGTAATGTTTGCCGGCGGGGGACGTGCGGCGATTAACCTGTGCGGTAGTGAAAAGGAGTTAAAGAGAAGGAAGTGTGCGGATGCGGAAAGAATGGAATAATTGTGGTAGGCTGCCGGCTGAGTAGTTTGGTGAATGTTTGGTGTGGGTCCGGCGCTGCCGATTGGATGGTGGGGCTGCAGTGTGAGTCAGATAAAAAAAAAAAAAAAACCAGGAGTAGGATCCAATGGGACTAACTGGCATGTATAGACGCGTGTAATGCAAAAGGGCTGTTTTTGGTAGCATCTCTCGCTTACGGCCATACCACCCTGAACACGCCCGATCTCGTCTGATCTCGGAAGCCAAGCAGCGTAGGGTCTGGTTAGTATTTGGATGGGAGACCTCCTGGGAATACCAGGTGCTGTAAGCTTTTCTCACTTTTACTTTATACAGGGGGCGCTCCACTTCACGATTAATTTAAATCTATCACTCCCCTTCCATTTTAGTATTTCATATATATATATATTTTTTTTTCTCTCATTCATAAAGGCAGCTTTTAGAAACCGTTTTACTCTAAATACTTCCTGGTAATTCTAGGTGCTGTAAGCTGTTCGTGCCTTTATTCCACCAGGGCGCGATCTTCTCACAAACTTGAAGACTGTCACTCCCCATTCACGTTTTACAACTTATTGTTAATGATAAAGAGACAGCTTTTTACACACAGTTTTAAACAAAGTACTGATATTATTCCTCTTCAACTGACCGCTTTGTTTTCTATGCAAAAACCACTTTGCCACAGAAGACTCGATATTATTGGCATAGCAAGTTCTGCTCTTCTCCTTTCAAAACTTGCTAAAAGCTGTATTTAAAAGAACAGATTGGCCGGGGTAATTCACACCCTTTAATGCCAGCTTAATGTTTAGGTTAGTGGGAATCAAAGAGGAATTAGGGATGGAAACTTCTTTGCTGGTGGTAGAAGCGGTCTGGTGAATTTTTAGAGAGAAGAGGCCGTCGATGTTTGAATGTAGAAAATTGATCTGGCTGCAGCCTGCAGTATGGACTTGTTGGTGTGTGTAGCTCCCAGTGTTCTGACAGCGCGACGTTTTGGGGAAGCATGTGATTCAGCAGCTACCAGTGGGCTTCGTGCGGCGGAGATTTTGTGGCTGTTAGCGGAGTTGATAACAGAGGGTCGTTAAGAGAAGCCTACATGCAGTAGGCAAAGGAGTAATGTTTGCCGGCGGGGGACGTGCGGCGATTAACCTGTGCGGTAGTGAAAAGGAGTTAAAAAGAAGGAAGTGTGCGGATGCGGAAAGAATGGAATAATTGTGGTAGGCTGCCGGCTGAGTAGTTTGGTGAATGTTTGGTGTGGGTCCGGCGCTGCCGATTGGATGGTGGGGCTGCAGTGTGAGTCAGATAAAAAAAAAAAAAAGAACATTAGTAGGATCCAATGGGACCAACTGGCATGTATAGAGGCGTGTAATGCAAAAGGGCTGTTTTTGGTAGTATCTCTCGCTTACGGCCATACCACCCTGAACACGCCCGATCTCGTCTGATCTCGGAAGCTAAGCAGGGTAGGGTCTGGTTAGTACTTGGATGGGAGACCACCTGGGACTACCAGGTGCTGTAAGCTTTTCTCACTTTTACTTTATACAGGGGGCGCTCCACTTCACGATTAATTTAAATCTATCACTCCCCTTCCATTTTACTATTTTATATATATATTTTTATTTTCTCTCTTTCATAAAGGCAGCTTTTACACACCGTTTTACTCTAAATACTGCCTGGTAATTCTAGGTGCTGTAAGCTCTTCGTGCCTTTATTCCACCAGGGCGCGATCTTCTCACAAACTTGAAGACTGTCACTCCCCATTCACGTTTTACAACTTATTGTTAATGATAAAGAGACAGCTTTTTACACACAGTTTTAAACAAAGTACTGATATTATTCCTCTTCAACTGACCGCTTTGTTTTCTATGCAAAAACCACTTCGCCACAGAAGACTCGATATTATTGGCATAGCAAGTTCTGCTCTTCTCCTTTCAAAACTTGCTAAAAGCTGTATTTAAAAGAAGAGATTGGCCGGGGTAATTCACACCCTTCAATGCCAGCTTAATGTTTAGGTTAGTGGGAATCACAGAGGAATTAGGGATGGAAACTTCTTTGCTGGTGGTAGAAGCGGTCTGGTGAATTTTTAGAGAGAAGAGGCCGTCGATGTTTGAATGTAGAAAATTGTTCTGGCTGCAGCCTGCAGTATGGACTTGTTGGTGTGTGTAGCTCCCAGTGTTCTGACAGCGCGACGTTTTGGGGAAGCATGTGATTCAGCAGCTACCAGTGGGCTTCGTGCGGCGGAGATTTTGTGGCTGTTAGCGGAGTTGATAACAGAGGGTCGTTAAGAGAAGCCTGCATGCAGTAGGCAAAGGAGTAATGTTTGCCGGCGGGGGACGTGCGGCGATTAACCTGTGCGGTAGTGAAAAGGAGTTAAAGAGAAGGAAGTGTGCGGATGCGGAAAGAATGGAATAATTGTGGTAGGCTGCCGGCTGAGTAGTTTGGTGAATGTTTGGTGTGGGTCCGGCGCTGCCGATTGGATGGTGGGGCTGCAGTGTGAGTCAGATAAAAAAAAAAAAAATACCAGGAGTAGGATCCAATGGGACTAACTGGCATGTATAGACGCGTGTAATGCAAAAGGGCTGTTTTTGGTAGCATCTCTCGCTTACGGCCATACCACCCTGAACACGCCCGATCTCGTCTGATCTCGGAAGCCAAGCAGCGTAGGGTCTGGTTAGTATTTGGATGGGAGACCTCCTGGGAATACCAGGTGCTGTAAGCTTTTCTCACTTTTACTTTATACAGGGGGCGCTCCACTTCACGATTAATTTAAATCTATCACTCCCCTTCCATTTTAGTATTTCATATATATATATATTTTTTTTTTCTCTCATTCATAAAGGCAGCTTTTAGAAACCGTTTTACTCTAAATACTTCCTGGTAATTCTAGGTGCTGTAAGCTGTTCGTGCCTTTATTCCACCAGGGCGCGATCTTCTCACAAACTTGAAGACTGTCACTCCCCATTCACGTTTTACAACTTATTGTTAATGATAAAGAGACAGCTTTTTACACACAGTTTTAAACAAAGTACTGATATTATTCCTCTTCAACTGACCGCTTTGTTTTCTATGCAAAAACCACTTCGCCACAGAAGACTCGATATTATTGGCATAGCAAGTTCTGCTCTTCTCCTTTCAAAACTTGCTAAAAGCTGTATTTAAAAGAACAGATTGGCCGGGGTAATTCACACCCTTCAATGCCAGCTTAATGTTTAGGTTAGTGGGAATCACAGAGGAATTAGGGATGGAAACTTCTTTGCTGGTGGTAGAAGCGGTCTGGTGAATTTTTAGAGAGAAGAGGCCATCGATGTTTGAATGTAGAAAATTGATCTGGCTGCAGCCTGCAGTATGGACTTGTTGGTGTGTGTAGCTCCCAGTGTTCTGACAGCGCGACGTTTTGGGGAAGCATGTGATTCAGCAGCTACCAGTGGGCTTCGTGCGGCGGAGATTTTGTGGCTGTTAGCGGAGTTGATAACAGAGGGTCGTTAAGAGAAGCCTACATGCAGTAGGCAAAGGAGTAATGTTTGCCGGCGGGGGACGTGCGGCGATTAACCTGTGCGGTAGTGAAAAGGAGTTAAAAAGAAGGAAGTGTGCGGATGCGGAAAGAATGGAATAATTGTGGTAGGCTGCCGGCTGAGTAGTTTGGTGAATGTTTGGTGTGGGTCCGGCGCTGCCGATTGGATGGTGGGGCTGCAGTGTGAGTCAGATAAAAAAAAAAAAAAACCAGGAGTAGGATCCAATGGGACTAACTGGCATGTATAGACGCGTGTAATGCAAAATGGCTGTTTTTGGTAGCATCTCTCGCTTATGGCCATACCACCCTGAACACGCCCGATCTCGTCTGATCTTGGAAGCTAAGCAGGGTAGGGTCTGGTTAGTACTTGGATGGGAAACCACCTGGGAATACCAGGTGCTGTAAGCTTTTCTCACTTTTTCTTTATACAGGGGGCGCTCCACTTCACGATTAATTTAAATCTATCACTCCCCTTCCATTTTACTATTTTATATATATTTATATTTTTTTTCTCTCATTCATAAAGGCAGCTTTTAGAAACCGTTTTACTCTAAATACTTCCTGGTAATTCTAGGTGCTGTAAGCTGTTCGTGCCTTTATTCCACCAGGTCGCGATCTTCTCACAAACTTGAAGACTGTCACTCCCAATTCACGTTTTACAACTTATTGTTAATGATAAAGAGACAGCTTTTTACACACAGTTTTAAACAAAGTACTGATATTATTCCTCTTCAACTGACCGCTTTGTTTTCTATGCAAAAACCACTTCGCCACAGAAGACTCGATATTATTGGCATAGCAAGTTCTGCTCTTCTCCTTTCAAAACTTGCTAAAAGCTGTATTTAAAAGAACAGATTGGCCGGGGTAATTCACACCCTTCAATGCCAGCTTAATGTTTAGGTTAGTGGGAATCACAGAGGAATTAGGGATGGAAACTTCTTTGCTGGTGGTAGAAGCGGTCTGGTGAATTTTTAGAGAGAAGAGGCCGTCGATGTTTGAATGTAGAAAATTGTTCTGGCTGCAGCCTGCAGTATGGACTTGTTGGTGTGTGTAGCTCCCAGTGTTCTGACAGCGCGACGTTTTGGGGAAGCATGTGATTCAGCAGCTACCAGTGGGCTTCGTGCGGCGGAGATTTTGTGGCTGTTAGCGGAGTTGATAACAGAGGGTCGTTAAGAGAAGCCTGCATGCAGTAGGCAAAGGAGTAATGTTTGCCGGCGGGGGACGTGCGGCGATTAACCTGTGTGGTAGTGAAAAGGAGTTAAAAAGAAGGAAGTGTGCGGATGCGGAAAGAATGGAATAATTGTGGTAGGCTGCCGGCTGAGTAGTTTGGTGAATGTTTGGTGTGGGTCCGGCGCTGCCGATTGGATGGTGGGGCTGCAGTGTGAGTCAGATAAAAAAAAAAAAACCAGGAGTAGGATCCAATGGGACTAACTGGCATGTATAGACGCGTGTAATGCAAAATGGCTGTTTTTGGTAGCATCTCTCGCTTACGGCCATACCACCCTGAACACACCCGATCTCGTCTGGTCTTGGAAGCTAAGCAGGGTAGGGTCTGGTTAGTACTTGGATGGAAAACCACCTGGGAATACCAGGTGCTGTAAGCTTTTCTCACTTTTACTTTATACAGGGGGCGCTCCACTTCACGATTAATTTAAATCTATCACTCCCCTTCCATTTTACTATTTTATATATATTTATATTTTTTTTCTCTCATTCATAAAGGCAGCTTTTACACACCGTTTTACTCTAAATACTTCCTGGTAATTCTAGGTGCTGTAAGCTGTTCGTGCCTTTATTCCACCAGGGCGCGATCTTCTCACAAACTTGAAGACTGTCACTCCCCATTCACGTTTTACAACTTATTGTTAATGATAAAGAGACAGCTTTTTACACACAGTTTTAAACAAAGTTCTGATATTATTCCTCTTCAACTGACCGCTTTGTTTTCTATGCAAAAACCACTTCGCCACAGAAGACTCGATATTATTGGCATAGCAAGCTCTGCTCTTCTCCTTTCAAAACTTGCTAAAAGCTGTATTTAAAAGAACAGATTGGCCAGGGTAATTCACACCCTTCAATGCCAGCTTAATGTTTAGGTTAGTGGGAATCACAGAGGAATTAGGGATGGAAACTTCTTTGCTGGTGGTAGAAGCGGTCTGGTGAATTTTTAGAGAGAAGAGGCCGTCGATGTTTGAATGTAGAAAATTGTTCTGGCTGCAGCCTACAGTATGGACTTGTTGGTGTGTGTAGCTCCCAGTGTTCTGACAGCGCGACGTTTTGGGGAAGCATGTGATTCAGCAGCTACCAGTGGGCTTCGTGCGGCGGAGATTTTGTGGCTGTTAGCGGAGTTGATAACAGAGGGTCGTTAAGAGAAGCCTGCATGCAGTAGGCAAAGGAGTAATGTTTGCCGGCGGGGGACGTGCGGCGATTAACCTGTGCGGTAGTGAAAAGGAGTTAAAAAGAAGGAAGTGTGCGGATGCGGAAAGAATGGAATAATTGTGGTAGGCTGCCGGCTGAGTAGTTTGGTGAATGTTTGGTGTGGGTCCGGCGCTGCCGATTGGATGGTGGTGCTGCAGTGTGAGTCAGATAAAAAAAAAAAAAAACCAGGAGTAGAATCCAATGGGACTAACTGGCATGTATAGACGCGTGTAATGCAAAATGGCTGTTTTTGGTAGCATCTCTCGCTTATGGCCATACCACCCTGAACACGCCCGATCTCATCTGATCTCGGAAGCCAAACAAGGTAGGGTCTGGTTAGTACTTGGATGGGAGACCTCCTGGGAATACCAGGTGCTGTAAGCTTTTCTCACTTTTACTTTATACAGGGGGCGCTCCACTTCACGATTAATTTAAATCTAGCACTCCCCTTCCATTTTACTATTTTATATATATATATATTTTTTCTCTCTTTCATAAGCCAGCTTTTAGAAACCGTTTTACTCTAAATACTTCCTGGTAATTCTAGGTGCTGTAAGCTGTTCGTGCCTTTATTCCACCAGGGCGCGATCTTCTCACAAACTTGAAGACTGTCACTCCCCATTCACGTTTTACAACTTATTGTTAATGATAAAGAGACAGCTTTTTACACACAGTTTTAAACAAAGTACTGATATTATTCCTCTTCAACTGACCGCTTTGTTTTCTATGCAAAAACCACTTCGCCACAGAAGACTCGATATTATTGGCATAGCAAGCTCTGCTCTTCTCCTTTCAAAACTTGCTAAAAGCTGTATTTAAAAGAACAGATTGGCCAGGGTAATTCACACCCTTCAATGCCAGCTTAATGTTTAGGTTAGTGGGAATCACAGAGGAATTAGGGATGGAAACTTCTTTGCTGGTGGTAGAAGCGGTCTGGTGAATTTTTAGAGAGAAGAGGCCGTCGATGTTTGAATGTAGAAAATTGTTCTGGCTGCAGCCTACAGTATGGACTTGTTGGTGTGTGTAGCTCCCAGTGTTCTGACAGCGCGACGTTTTGGGGAAGCATGTGATTCAGCAGCTACCAGTGGGCTTCGTGCGGCGGAGATTTTGTGGCTGTTAGCGGAGTTGATAACAGAGGGTCGTTAAGAGAAGCCTGCATGCAGTAGGCAAAGGAGCAATGTTTGCCGGCGGGGGACGTTCGGCGATTAACCTGTGCGGTAGTGAAAAGGAGTTAAAAAGAAGGAAGTGTGCGGATGCGGAAAGAATGGAATAATTGTGGTAGGCTGCCGGCTGAGTAGTTTGGTGAATGTTTGGTGTGGGTCCGGCGCTGCCGATTGGATGGTGGTGCTGCAGTGTGAGTCAGATAAAAAAAAAAAAAAAGAACATTAGTAGGATCCAATGGGACCAACTGGCATGTATAGAGGCGTGTAATGCAAAAGGGCTGTTTTTGGTAGCATCTCTCGCTTACGGCCATACCACCCTGAACACGCCTGATCTCGTCTGATCTCGGAAGCTAAGCAGGGTAGGGTCTGGTTAGTACTTGGATGGGAGACCACCTGGGAATACCAGGTGCTGTAAGCTTTTCTCACTTTTACTTTATACAGGGGGCGCTCCACTTCACGATTAATTTAAATCTATCACTCCCCTTCCATTTTACTATTTTATATATATATTTTTTTTTTTCTCTCATTCATAAAGGCAGCTTTTAGAAACCGTTTTACTCTAAATACTTCCTGGTAATTCTAGGTGCTGTAAGCTGTTCGTGCCTTTATTCCACCAGGGCGCAATCTTCTCACAAACTTGAAGACTGTCACTCCCCATTCACGTTTTACAACTTATTGTTAATGATAAAGAGACAGCTTTTTACACACAGTTTTAAACAAAGTACTGATATTATTCCTCTTCAACTGACCGCTTTGTTTTCTATGCAAAAACCACTTCGCCACAGAAGACTCGATATTATTGGCATAGCAAGCTCTGCTCTTCTCCTTTCAAAACTTGCTAAAAGCTGTATTTAAAAGAACAGATTGGCCGTGGTAATTCACACCCTTCAATGCCAGCTTAATGTTTAGGTTAGTGGGAATCACAGAGGAATTAGGGATGGAAACTTCTTTGCTGGTGGTAGAAGCGGTCTGGTGAATTTTTAGAGAGAAGAGGCCGTCGATGTTTGAATGTAGAAAATTGTTCTGGCTGCAGCCTGCAGTATGGACTTGTTGGTGTGTGTAGCTCCCAGTGTTCTGACAGCGCGACGTTTTGGGGAAGCATGTGATTCAGCAGCTACCAGTGGGCTTCGTGCGGCGGAGATTTTGTGGCTGTTAGCGGAGTTGATAACAGAGGGTCGTTAAGAGAAGCCTGCATGCAGTAGGCAAAGGAGTAATGTTTGCCGGCGGGGGACGTGCGGCGATTAACCTGTGCGGTAGTGAAAAGGAGTTAAAAAGAAGGAAGTGTGCGGATGCGGAAAGAATAGAATAATTGTGGTAGGCTGCCGGCTGAGTAGTTTGGTGAATGTTTGGTGTGGGTCCGGCGCTGCCGATTGGATGGTGGTGCTGCAGTGTGAGTCAGATGAAAAAAAAAAAAACCAGGAGTAGGATCCAATGGGACTAACTGGCATGTATAGAGGCGTGTAATGCAAAAGGGCTGTTTTTGGTAGCATCTCTCATTTATGGCCATACCACCCTGAACACGACCGATCTTGTCTGATCTCGGAAGCTAAGCAGGATAGGTTCTGGTTAGTACTTGGATGGGAGACCACCTGTGAATACCAGGTGCTGTAAGCTTTTCTCACTTTTACTTTATACAGGGGGCACTCCACTTCACGATTAATTTAAATCTATCACTCCCCTTCCGTTTTACTATTTTATATACATATAACTATATATTTTTTCTCTCATTCATAAAGGCAGCTTTTACACACCGTTTTACTCTAAATACTTCCTGGTAATTCTAGGTGCTGTAAGCTGTTCGTGCCTTTATTCCACCAGGGCGCGATCTTCTCACAAACTTGAAGACTGTCACTCCCCATTCACGTTTTACAACTTATTGTTAATGATAAAGAGACAGCTTTTTACACACAGTTTTAAACAAAGTACTGATATTATTCCTCTTCAACTGACCGCTTTGTTTTCTATGCAAAAACCACTTCGCCACAGAAGACTCGATATTATTGGCATAGCAAGCTTTGCTCTTCTCCTTTCAAAACTTGCTAAAAGCTGTATTTAAAAGAACAGATTGGCCAGGGTAATTCACACCCTTCAATGCCAGCTTAATGTTTAGGTTAGTGGGAATCACAGAGGAATTAGGGATGGAAACTTCTTTGCTGGTGGTAGAAGCGGTCTGGTGAATTTTTAGAGAGAAGAGGCCGTCGATGTTTGAATGTAGAAAATTGTTCTGGCTGCAGCCTGCAGTATGGACTTGTTGGTGTGTGTAGCTCCCAGTGTTCTGACAGCGTGACGTTTTGGGGAAGCATGTGATTCAGCAGCTACCAGTGGGCTTCGTGCGGCGGAGATTTTGTGGCTGTTAGCGGAGTTGATAACAGAGGGTCGTTAAGAGAAGCCTGCATGCAGTAGGCAAAGGAGTAATGTTTGCCGGCGGGGGACGTGCGGCGATTAACCTGTGCGGTAGTGAAAAGGAGTTAAAAAGAAGGAAGTGTGCGGATGCGGAAAGAATGGAATAATTGTGGTAGGCTGCCGGCTGAGTAGTTTGGTGAATGTTTGGTGTGGGTCCGGCGCTGCCGATTGGATGGTGGGGCTGCAGTGTGAGTCAGATAAAAAAAAAAAAAAAGAACATTAGTAGGATCCAATGGGACCAACTGGCATGTATAGAGGCGTGTAATGCAAAAGGGATGTTTTTGGTGGCATCTCCCGCTTACGGCCATACCACCCTGAACACGCCTGATCTCGTCTGATTTCGGAAGCCAAGCAGGGTAGGGTCTGGTTAGTACTTGGATGGGAGACCACCTGGGATTACCAGGTGCTGAAAGCTTTTCTCACTTTTACTTTATACAGGGGGCGCTCCACTTCACGATTAATTTAAATCTATCACTCCCCTTCCATTTTACTATTTTATATATATATATTTTTTTTCTCTCATTCATAAAGGCAGCTTTTACACACCGTTTTACTCTAAATACTTCCTGGTAATTCTAGGTGCTGTAAGCTGTTCGTGCCTTTATTCCACCAGGGCGCGATCTTCTCACAAACTTGAAGACTGTCACTCCCCATTCACGTTTTACAACTTATTGTTAATGATAAAGAGACAGCTTTTTACACACAGTTTTAAACAAAGTACTGATATTATTCCTCTTCAACTGACCGCTTTGTTTTCTATGCAAAAACCACTTCGCCACAGAAGACTCGATATTATTGGCATAGCAAGTTCTGCTCTTCTCCATTCAAAACTTGCTGAAAGCTCTATTTAAAAGAACAGATTGGCCGGGGTAATTCACACCCTTCAATGCCAGCTTAATGTTTAGGTTAGTGGGAATCACAGAGGAATTAGGGATGGAAACTTCTTTGCTGGTGGTAGAAGCGGTCTGGTGAATTTTTAGAGAGAAGAGGCCGTCGATGTTTGAATGTAGAAAATTGTTCTGGCTGCAGCCTGCAGTATGGACTTGTTGGTGTGTGTAGCTCCCAGTGTTCTGACAGCGCGACGTTTTGGGGAAGCATGTGATTCAGCAGCTACCAGTGGGCTTCGTGCGGCGGAGATTTTGTGGCTGTTAGCGGAGTTGATAACAGAGGGTCGTTAAGAGAAGCCTGCATGCAGTAGGCAAAGGAGTAATGTTTGCCGGCGGGGGACGTGCGGCGATTAACCTGTGCGGTAGTGAAAAGGAGTTAAAAAGAAGGAAGTGTGCGGATGCGGAAAGAATGGAATAATTGTGGTAGGCTGCCGGCTGAGTAGTTTGGTGAATGTTTGGTGTGGGTCCGGCGCTGCCGATTGGATGGTGGGGCTGCAGTGTGAGTCAGATAAAAAAAAAAAAAAAAGAACATTAGTAGGATCCAATGGGACCAACTGGCATGTATAGAGGCGTGTAATGCAAAAGGGATGTTTTTGGTGGCATCTCCCGCTTACGGCCATACCACCCTGAACACGCCCGATCTCGTCTGATCTCGGAAGCCAAGCAGGGTAGGGTCTGGTTAGTACTTGGATAGGAGACCACCTGGGATTACCAGGTGCTGTAAGCTTTTCTCACTTTTACTTTATACAGGGGGCGCTCCACTTCACGATTAATTTAAATCTATCACTCCCCTTCCATTTTACTATTTTATATATATATATTTTTTTTCTCTCATTCATAAAGGCAGCTTTTACACACCGTTTTACTCTAAATACTTCCTGGTAATTCTAGGTGCTGTAAGCTGTTCGTGCCTTTATTCCACCAGGGCGCGATCTTCTCACAAACTTGAAGACTGTCACTCCCCATTCACGTTTTACAACTTATTGTTAATGATAAAGAGACAGCTTTTTACACACAGTTTTAAACAAAGTACTGATATTATTCCTCTTCAACTAACCGCTTTGTTTTCTATGCAAAAACCACTTCGCCACAGAAGACTCGATATTATTGGCATAGCAAGTTCTGCTCTTCTCCTTTCAAAACTTGCTGAAAGCTCTATTTAAAAGAACAGATTGGCCGGGGTAATTCACACCCTTCAATGCCAGCTTAATGTTTAGGTTAGTGGGAATCACAGAGGAATTAGGGATGGAAACTTCTTTGCTGGTGGTAGAAGCGGTCTGGTGAATTTTTAGAGAGAAGAGGCCGTCGATGTTTGAATGTAGAAAATTGTTCTGGCTGCAGCCTGCAGTATGGACTTGTTGGTGTGTGTAGCTCCCAGTGTTCTGACAGCGCGACGTTTTGGGGAAGCATGTGATTCAACAGCTACCAGTGGGCTTCGTGCGGCAGAGATTTTGTGGCTGTTAGCGGAGTTGATAACAGAGGGTTGTTAAGAGAAGCCTGCATGAGGTAGGCAAAGGAGTAATGTTTGCCGGCGGGGGACGTGCGGCAATTATCCTGTGCGGTAGTGAAAAGGAGTTAAAGAGAAGGAAGTGTGCGGATGCGGAAAGAATGGAATAATTGTGGTAGGCTGCCGGCTGAGTAGTTTGGTGAATGTTTGGTGTGGGTCCGGCGCTGCCGATTGGATGGTGGGGCTGCAGTGTGAGTCAGATAAAAAAAAAAAAAAAGAACATTAGTAGGATCCAATGGGACCAACTGGCATGTATAGAGGCGTGTAATGCAAAAGGGCTGTTTTTGGTAGCATCTCTCGCTTACGGCCATACCACCCTGAACACGCCCGATCTCGTCTGATCTCGGAAGCTAAGCAGGGTAGGGTCTGGTTAGTACTTGGATGGGAGACCACCTGGGACTACCAGGTGCTGTAAGCTTTTCTCACTTTTACTTTATACAGGGGGCGCTCCACTTCACGATTAATTCAAATCTATCACTCCCCTTCCATTTTACTATTTTATATATATTTTTTTATTTTCTCTCTTTCATAAAGGCAGCTTTTACACACCGTTTTACTCTAAATACTGCCTGGTAATTCTAGGTGCTGTAAGCTCTTCGTGCCTTTATTCCACCAGGGCGCGATCTTCTCACAAACTTGAAGACTGTCACTCCCCATTCACGTTTTACAACTTATTGTTAATGATAAAGAGACAGCTTTTTACACACAGTTTTAAACAAAGTACTGATATTATTCCTCTTCAACTGACCGCTTTGTTTTCTATGCAAAAACCACTTCGCCACAGAAGACTCGATATTATTGGCATAGCAAGTTCTGCTCTTCTCCTTTCAAAACTTGCTAAAAGCTGTATTTAAAAGAACAGATTGGCCGGGGTAATTCACACCCTTCAATGCCAGCTTAATGTTTAGGTTATTGGGAATCACAGAGGAATTAGGGATGGAAACTTCTTTGCTGGTGGTAGAAGCGGTCTGGTGAATTTTTAGAGAGAAGAGGCCGTCGATGTTTGAATGTAGAAAATTGTTCTGGCTGCAGCCTGCAGTATGGACTTGTTGGTGTGTGTAGCTCCCAGTGTTCTGACAGCGCGACGTTTTGGGGAAGCATGTGATTCAGCAGCTACCAGTGGGCTTCGTGCGGCGGAGATTTTGTGGCTGTTAGCGGAGTTGATAACAGAGGGTCGTTAAGAGAAGCCTGCATGCAGTAGGCAAAGGAGTAATGTTTGCCGGCGGGGGACGTGCGGCGATTAACCTGTGCGGTAGTGAAAAGGAGTTAAAGAGAAGGAAGTGTGCGGATGCGGAAAGAATGGAATAATTGTGGTAGGCTGCCGGCTGAGTAGTTTGGTGAATGTTTGGTGTGGGTCCGGCGCTGCCGATTGGATGGTGGTGCTGCAGTGTGAGTCAGATAAAAAAAAAAAAAAAAGAACATTAGTAGGATCCAATGGGACCAACTGGCATGTATAGAGGCGTGTAATGCAAAAGGGCTGTTTTTGGTAGCATCTCTCGCTTACGGCCATACCACCCTGAACACGCCCGATCTCGTCTGATCTCGGAAGCTAAGCAGGGTAGGGTCTGGTTAGTACTTGGATGGGAGACCACCTGGGACTACCAGGTGCTGTAAGCTTTTCTCACTTTTACTTTATACAGGGGGCGCTCCACTTCACGATTAATTTAAATCTATCACTCCCCTTCCATTTTACTATTTTATATATATATTTTTATTTTCTCTCTTTCATAAAGGCAGCTTTTACACACCGTTTTACTCTAAATACTGCCTGGTAATTCTAGGTGCTGTAAGCTCTTCGTGCCTTTATTCCACCAGGTCGCGATCTTCTCACAAACTTGAAGACTGTCACTCCCCATTCACGTTTTACAACTTATTGTTAATGATAAAGAGACAGCTTTTTACACACAGTTTTAAACAAAGTACTGATATTATTCCTCTTCAACTGACCGCTTTGTTTTCTATGCAAAAACCACTTCGCCACAGAAGACTCGATATTATTGGCATAGCAAGTTCTGCTCTTCTCCTTTCAAAACTTGCTAAAAGCTGTATTTAAAAGAACAGATTGGCCGGGGTAATTCACACCCTTCAATGCCAGCTTAATGTTTAGGTTAGTGGGAATCACAGAGGAATTAGGGATGGAAACTTCTTTGCTGGTGGTAGAAGCGGTCTGGTGAATTTTTAGAGAGAAGAGGCCGTCGATGTTTGAATGTAGAAAATTGTTCTGGCTGCAGCCTGCAGTATGGACTTGTTGGTGTGTGTAGCTCCCAGTGTTCTGACAGCGCGACGTTTTGGAGAAGCATGTGATTCAGCAGCTACCAGTGGGCTTCGTGCGGCGGAGATTTTGTGGCTGTTAGCGGAGTTGATAACAGAGGGTCGTTAAGAGAAGCCTGCATGCAGTAGGCAAAGGAGTAATGTTTGCCGGCGGGGGACGTGCGGCGATTAACCTGTGTGGTAGTGAAAAGGAGTTAAAAAGAAGGAAGTGTGCGGATGCGGAAAGAATGGAATAATTGTGGTAGGCTGCCGGCTGAGTAGTTTGGTGAATGTTTGGTGTGGGTCCGGCGCTGCCGATTGGATGGTGGGGCTGCAGTGTGAGTCAGATAAAAAAAAAAAAAACCAGGAGTAGGATCCAATGGGACCAACTGGCATGTATAGACGCGTGTAATGCAAAATGGCTGTTTTTGGTAGCATCTCTCGCTTACGGCCATACCACCCTGAACACACCCGATCTCGTCTGATCTTGGAAGCTAAGCAGGGTAGGGTCTGGTTAGTACTTGGATGGAAAACCACCTGGGAATACCAGGTGCTGTAAGCTTTTCTCACTTTTACTTTATACAGGGGGCGCTCCACTTCACGATTAATTTAAATCTATCACTCCCCTTCCATTTTACTATTTTATATATATTTATATTTTTTTTCTCTCATTCATAAAGGCAGCTTTTAGAAACCGTTTTACTCTAAATACTTCCTGGTAATTCTAGGTGCTGTAAGCTGTTCGTGCCTTTATTCCACCAGGTCGCGATCTTCTCACAAACTTGAAGACTGTCACTCCCCATTCACGTTTTACAACTTATTGTTAATGATAAAGAGACAGCTTTTTACACACAGTTTTAAACAAAGTACTGATATTATTCCTCTTCAACTGACCGCTTTGTTTTCTATGCAAAAACCACTTCGCCACAGAAGACTCGATATTATTGGCATAGCAAGTTCTGCTCTTCTCCTTTCAAAACTTGCTAAAAGCTGTATTTAAAAGAACAGATTGGCCGGGGTAATTCACACCCTTCAATGCCAGCTAAATGTTTAGGTTAGTGGGAATCACAGAGGAATTAGGGATGGAAACTTCTTTGCTGGTGGTAGAAGCGGTCTGGTGAATTTTTAGAGAGAAGAGGCCGTCGATGTTTGAATGTAGAAAATTGTTCTGGCTGCAGCCTGCAGTATGGACTTGTTGGTGTGTGTAGCTCCCAGTGTTCTGACAGCGCGACGTTTTGGGGAAGCATGTGATTCAGCAGCTACCAGTGGGCTTCGTGCGGCGGAGATTTTGTGGCTGTTAGCGGAGTAGATAACAGAGGGTCGTTAAGAGAAGCCTGCATGCAGTAGGCAAAGGAGTAATGTTTGCCGGCGGGGGACGTGCGGCGATTAACCTGTGTGGTAGTGAAAAGGAGTTAAAAAGAAGGAAGTGTGCGGATGCGGAAAGAATGGAATAATTGTGGTAGGCTGCCGGCTGAGTAGTTTGGTGAATGTTTGGTGTGGGTCCGGCGCTGCCGATTGGATGGTGGTGCTGCAGTGTGAGTTAGACAAAAAAAAAAAAAAACCAGGCGTAGGATCCAATGGGACTAACTGGCATGTATAGACGCGTGTAATGCAAAAGGGCTGTTTTTGGTAGCATCTCTCGCTTGCGGCCATACCACCCTGAACACGCCCGATCTCGTCTGATCTCGGAAGCCAAGCAGGGTATGGTCTGGTTAGTACTTAGATGGGAGACCAGCTGGGATTACCAGGTGCTGTAAGCTTTTCTCACTTTTACTTTATACAGGGGGCGCTCCACTTCACGATTAATTTAAATCTATCACTCCCCTTCCATTTTACTATTATATATATATATATATTTTTTTTTTCTCTCATTCATAAAGGCAGCTTTTACACACCGTTTTACTCTAAATACTTCCTGGTAATTCTAGGTGCTGTAAGCTGTTCGTGCCTTTATTCCACCAGGGCGCGATCTTCTCACAAACTTGAAGACTGTCACTCCCCATTCACGTTTTACAACTTATTGTTAATGATAAAGAGACAGCTTTTTACACACAGTTTTAAACAAAGTTCTGATATTATTCCTCTTCAACTGACCGCTTTGTTTTCTATGCAAAAACCACTTCGCCACAGAAGACTCGATATTATTGGCATAGCAAGCTCTGCTCTTCTCCTTTCAAAACTTGCTAAAAGCTGTATTTAAAAGAACAGATTGGCCAGGGTAATTCACACCCTTCAATACCAGCTTAATGTTTAGGTTAGTGGGAATCACAGAGGAATTAGGGATGGAAACTTCTTTGCTGGTGGTAGAAGCGGTCTGGTGAATTTTTAGAGAGAAGAGGCCGTCGATGTTTGAATGTAGAAAATTGTTCTGGCTGCAGCCTACAGTATGGACTTGTTGGTGTGTGTAGCTCCCAGTGTTCTGACAGCGCGACGTTTTGGGGAAGCATGTGATTCAGCAGCTACCAGTGGGCTTCGTGCGGCGGAGATTTTGTGGCTGTTAGCGGAGTTGATAACAGAGGGTCGTTAAGAGAAGCCTGCATGCAGTAGGCAAAGGAGTAATGTTTGCCGGCGGGGGACGTGCGGCGATTAACCTGTGTGGTAGTGAAAAGGAGTTAAAAAGAAGGAAGTGTGCGGATGCGGAAAGAATGGAATAATTGTGGTAGGCTGCCGGCTGAGTAGTTTGGTGAATGTTTGGTGTGGGTCCGGCGCTGCCGATTGGATGGTGGTGCTGCAGTGTGAGTTAGACAAAAAAAAAAAAAACCAGGCGTAGGATCCAATGGGACTAACTGGCATGTATAGACGCGTGTAATGCAAAAGGGCTGTTTTTGGTAGCATCTCTCGCTTGCGGCCATACCACCCTGAACACGCCCGATCTCGTCTGATCTCGGAAGCCAAGCAGGGTATGGTCTGGTTAGTACTTAGATGGGAGACCACCTGGGATTACCAGGTACTGTAAGCTTTTCTCACTTTTACTTTATACAGGGGGCGCTCCACTTCACGATTAATTTAAATCTATCACTCCCCTTCCATTTTACTATTATATATATATATATATTTTTTTTTTCTCTCATTCATAAAGGCAGCTTTTACACACCGTTTTACTCTAAATACTTCCTGGTAATTCTAGGTGCTGTAAGCTGTTCGTGCCTTTATTCCACCAGGGCGCGATCTTCTCACAAACTTGAAGACTGTCACTCCCCATTCACGTTTTACAACTTATTGTTAATGATAAAGAGACAGCTTTTTACACACAGTTTTAAACAAAGTTCTGATATTATTCCTCTTCAACTGACCGCTTTGTTTTCTATGCAAAAACCACTTCGCCACAGAAGACTCGATATTATTGGCATAGCAAGCTCTGCTCTTCTCCTTTCAAAACTTGCTAAAAGCTGTATTTAAAAGAACAGATTGGCCAGGGTAATTCACACCCTTCAATGCCAGCTTAATGTTTAGGTTAGTGGGAATCACAGAGGAATTAGGGATGGAAACTTCTTTGCTGGTGGTAGAAGCGGTCTGGTGAATTTTTAGAGAGAAGAGGCCGTCGATGTTTGAATGTAGAAAATTGTTCTGGCTGCAGCCTACAGTATGGACTTGTTGGTGTGTGTAGCTCCCAGTGTTCTGACAGCGCGACGTTTTGGGGAAGCATGTGATTCAGCAGCTACCAGTGGGCTTCGTGCGGCGGAGATTTTGTGGCTGTTAGCGGAGTTGATAACAGAGGGTCGTTAAGAGAAGCCTGCATGCAGTAGGCAAAGGAGTAATGTTTGCCGGCGGGGGACGTTCGGCGATTAACCTGTGCGGTAGTGAAAAGGAGTTAAAAAGAAGGAAGTGTGCGGATGCGGAAAGAATGGAATAATTGTGGTAGGCTGCCGGCTGAGTAGTTTGGTGAATGTTTGGTGTGGGTCCGGCGCTGCCGATTGGATGGTGGTGCTGCAGTGTGAGTCAGATAAAAAAAAAAAAAAAGAACATTAGTAGGATCCAATGGGACCAACTGGCATGTATAGAGGCGTGTAATGCAAAAGGGCTGTTTTTGGTAGCATCTCTCGCTTTCGGCCATACCACCCTGAACACGCCTGATCTCGTCTGATCTCGGAAGCTAAGCAGGGTAGGGTCTGGTTAGTACTTGGATGGGAGACCACCTGGGAATACCAGGTGCTGTAAGCTTTTCTCACTTTTACTTTATACAGGGGGCGCTCCACTTCACGATTAATTTAAATCTATCACTCCCCTTCCATTTTACTATTTTATATATATATTTTTTTTTTCTCTCATTCATAAAGGCAGCTTTTAGAAACCGTTTTACTCTAAATACTTCCTGGTAATTCTAGGTGCTGTAAGCTGTTCGTGCCTTTATTCCACCAGGGCGCAATCTTCTCACAAACTTGAAGACTGTCACTCCCCATTCACGTTTTACAACTTATTGTTAATGATAAAGAGACAGCTTTTTACACACAGTTTTAAACAAAGTACTGATATTATTCCTCTTCAACTGACCGCTTTGTTTTCTATGCAAAAACCACTTCGCCACAGAAGACTCGATATTATTGGCATAGCAAGCTCTGCTCTTCTCCTTTCAAAACTTGCTAAAAGCTGTATTTAAAAGAACAGATTGGCCAGGGTAATTCACACCCTTCAATGCCAGCTTAATGTTTAGGTTAGTGGGAATCACAGAGGAATTAGGGATGGAAACTTCTTTGCTGGTGGTAGAAGCGGTCTGGTGAATTTTTAGAGAGAAGAGGCCGTCGATGTTTGAATGTAGAAAATTGTTCTGGCTGCAGCCTACAGTATGGACTTGTTGGTGTGTGTAGCTCCCAGTGTTCTGACAGCGCGACGTTTTGGGGAAGCATGTGATTCAGCAGCTACCAGTGGGCTTCGTGCGGCGGAGATTTTGTGGCTGTTAGCGGAGTTGATAACAGAGGGTCGTTAAGAGAAGCCTGCATGCAGTAGGCAAAGGAGTAATGTTTGCCGGCGGGGGACGTTCGGCGATTAACCTGTGCGGTAGTGAAAAGGAGTTAAAAAGAAGGAAGTGTGCGGATGCGGAAAGAATGGAATAATTGTGGTAGGCTGCCGGCTGAGTAGTTTGGTGAATGTTTGGTGTGGGTCCGGCGCTGCCGATTGGATGGTGGTGCTGCAGTGTGAGTCAGATAAAAAAAAAAAAAAAGAACATTAGTAGGATCCAATGGGACCAACTGGCATGTATAGAGGCGTGTAATGCAAAAGGGCTGTTTTTGATAGCATCTCTCGCTTACGGCCATACCACCCTGAACACGCCTGATCTCGTCTGATCTCGGAAGCTAAGCAGGGTAGGGTCTGGTTAGTACTTGGATGGGAGACCACCTGGGAATACCAGGTGCTGTAAGCTTTTCTCACTTTTACTTTATACAGGGGGCGCTCCACTTCACGATTAATTTAAATCTATCACTCCCCTTCCATTTTACTATTTTATATATATATATTTTTTTTTCTCTCATTCATAAAGGCAGCTTTTAGAAACCGTTTTACTCTAAATACTTCCTGGTAATTCTAGGTGCTGTAAGCTGTTCGTGCCTTTATTCCACCAGGGCGCAATCTTCTCACAAACTTGAAGACTGTCACTCCCCATTCACGTTTTACAACTTATTGTTAATGATAAAGAGACAGCTTTTTACACACAGTTTTAAACAAAGTACTGATATTATTCCTCTTCAACTGACCGCTTTGTTTTCTATGCAAAAACCACTTCGCCACAGAAGACTCGATATTATTGGCATAGCAAGCTCTGCTCTTCTCCTTTCAAAACTTGCTAAAAGCTGTATTTAAAAGAACAGATTGGCCAGGGTAATTCACACCCTTCAATGCCAGCTTAATGTTTAGGTTAGTGGGAATCACAGAGGAATTAGGGATGGAAACTTCTTTGCTGGTGGTAGAAGCGGTCTGGTGAATTTTTAGAGAGAAGAGGCCGTCGATGTTTGAATGTAGAAAATTGTTCTGGCTGCAGCCTACAGTATGGACTTGTTGGTGTGTGTAGCTCCCAGTGTTCTGACAGCGCGACGTTTTGGGGAAGCATGTGATTCAGCAGCTACCAGTGGGCTTCGTGCGGCGGAGATTTTGTGGCTGTTAGCGGAGTTGATAACAGAGGGTCGTTAAGAGAAGCCTGCATGCAGTAGGCAAAGGAGTAATGTTTGCCGGCGGGGGACGTTCGGCGATTAACCTGTGCGGTAGTGAAAAGGAGTTAAAAAGAAGGAAGTGTGCGGATGCGGAAAGAATGGAATAATTGTGGTAGGCTGCCGGCTGAGTAGTTTGGTGAATGTTTGGTGTGGGTCCGGCGCTGCCGATTGGATGGTGGTGCTGCAGTGTGAGTCAGATAAAAAAAAAAAAAAAGAACATTAGTAGGATCCAATGGGACCAACTGGCATGTATAGAGGCGTGTAATGCAAAAGGGCTGTTTTTGGTAGCATCTCTCGCTTACGGCCATACCACCCTGAACACGCCTGATCTCGTCTGATCTCGGAAGCTAAGCAGGGTAGGGTCTGGTTAGTACTTGGATGGGAGACCACCTGGGAATACCAGGTGCTGTAAGCTTTTCTCACTTTTACTTTATACAGGGGGCGCTCCACTTCACGATTAATTTAAATCTATCACTCCCCTTCCATTTTACTATTTTATATATATATATTTTTTTTTCTCTCATTCATAAAGGCAGCTTTTAGAAACCGTTTTACTCTAAATACTTCCTGGTAATTCTAGGTGCTGTAAGCTGTTCGTGCCTTTATTCCACCAGGGCGCAATCTTCTCACAAACTTGAAGACTGTCACTCCCCATTCACGTTTTACAACTTATTGTTAATGATAAAGAGACAGCTTTTTACACACAGTTTTAAACAAAGTACTGATATTATTCCTCTTCAACTGACCGCTTTGTTTTCTATGCAAAAACCACTTCGCCACAGAAGACTCGATATTATTGGCATAGCAAGCTCTGCTCTTCTCCTTTCAAAACTTGCTAAAAGCTGTATTTAAAAGAACAGATTGGCCAGGGTAATTCACACCCTTCAATGCCAGCTTAATGTTTAGGTTAGTGGGAATCACAGAGGAATTAGGGATGGAAACTTCTTTGCTGGTGGTAGAAGCGGTCTGGTGAATTTTTAGAGAGAAGAGGCCGTCGATGTTTGAATGTAGAAAATTGTTCTGGCTGCAGCCTACAGTATGGACTTGTTGGTGTGTGTAGCTCCCAGTGTTCTGACAGCGCGACGTTTTGGGGAAGCATGTGATTCAGCAGCTACCAGTGGGCTTCGTGCGGCGGAGATTTTGTGGCTGTTAGCGGAGTTGATAACAGAGGGTCGTTAAGAGAAGCCTGCATGCAGTAGGCAAAGGAGTAATGTTTGCCGGCGGGGGACGTTCGGCGATTAACCTGTGCGGTAGTGAAAAGGAGTTAAAAAGAAGGAAGTGTGCGGATGCGGAAAGAATGGAATAATTGTGGTAGGCTGCCGGCTGAGTAGTTTGGTGAATGTTTGGTGTGGGTCCGGCGCTGCCGATTGGATGGTGGTGCTGCAGTGTGAGTCAGATAAAAAAAAAAAAAAAGAACATTAGTAGGATCCAATGGGACCAACTGGCATGTATAGAGGCGTGTAATGCAAAAGGGCTGTTTTTGGTAGCATCTCTCGCTTACGGCCATACCACCCTGAACACGCCTGATCTCGTCTGATCTCGGAAGCTAAGCAGGGTAGGGTCTGGTTAGTACTTGGATGGGAGACCACCTGGGAATACCAGGTGCTGTAAGCTTTTCTCACTTTTACTTTATACAGGGGGCGCTCCACTTCACGATTAATTTAAATCTATCACTCCCCTTCCATTTTACTATTTTATATACATATATTTTTTTTTCTCTCATTCATAAAGGCAGCTTTTAGAAACCGTTTTACTCTAAATACTTCCTGGTAATTCTAGGTGCTGTAAGCTGTTCGTGCCTTTATTCCACCAGGGCGCAATCTTCTCACAAACTTGAAGACTGTCACTCCCCATTCACGTTTTACAACTTATTGTTAATGATAAAGAGACAGCTTTTTACACACAGTTTTAAACAAAGTACTGATATTATTCCTCTTCAACTGACCGCTTTGTTTTCTATGCAAAAACCACTTCGCCACAGAAGACTCGATATTATTGGCATAGCAAGCTCTGCTCTTCTCCTTTCAAAACTTGCTAAAAGCTGTATTTAAAAGAACAGATTGGCCAGGGTAATTCACACCCTTCAATGCCAGCTTAATGTTTAGGTTAGTGGGAATCACAGAGGAATTAGGGATGGAAACTTCTTTGCTGGTGGTAGAAGCGGTCTGGTGAATTTTTAGAGAGAAGAGGCCGTCGATGTTTGAATGTAGAAAATTGTTCTGGCTGCAGCCTACAATATGGACTTGTTGGTGTGTGTAGCTCCCAGTGTTCTGACAGCGCGACGTTTTGGGGAAGCATGTGATTCAGCAGCTACCAGTGGGCTTCGTGCGGCGGAGATTTTGTGGCTGTTAGCGGAGTTGATAACAGAGGGTCGTTAAGAGAAGCCTGCATGCAGTAGGCAAAGGAGTAATGTTTGCCGGCGGGGGACGTTCGGCGATTAACCTGTGCGGTAGTGAAAAGGAGTTAAAAAGAAGGAAGTGTGCGGATGCGGAAAGAATGGAATAATTGTGGTAGGCTGCCGGCTGAGTAGTTTGGTGAATGTTTGGTGTGGGTCCGGCGCTGCCGATTGGATGGTGGTGCTGCAGTGTGAGTCAGATAAAAAAAAAAAAAAAGAACATTAGTAGGATCCAATGGGACCAACTGGCATTTATAGAGGCGTGTAATGCAAAAGGGCTGTTTTTGGTAGCATCTCTCGCTTACGGCCATACCACCCTGAACACGCCTGATCTCGTCTGATCTCGGAAGCCAAGCAGGGTAGGGTCTGGTTAGTACTTGGATGGGAGACCACCTGGGATTACCAGGTGCTGTAAGCTTTTCTCACTTTTACTTTATACAGGGGGCGCTCCACTTCACGATTAATTTAAATCTATCACTCCCCTTCCATTTTACTATTTTATATATATATATTTTTTTTCTCTCATTCATAAAGGCAGCTTTTACACACCGTTTTACTCTAAATACTTCCTGGTAATTCTAGGTGCTGTAAGCTGTTCGTGCCTTTATTCCACCAGGGCGCGATCTTCTCACAAACTTGAAGACTGTCACTCCCCATTCACGTTTTACAACTTATTGTTAATGATAAAGAGACAGCTTTTTACACACAGTTTTAAACAAAGTACTGATATTATTCCTCTTCAACTGACCGCTTTGTTTTCTATGCAAAAACCACTTCGCCACAGAAGACTCGATATTATTGGCATAGCAAGTTCTGCTCTTCTCCTTTCAAAACTTGCTGAAAGCTCTATTTAAAAGAACAGATTGGCCGGGGTAATTCACACCCTTCAATGCCAGCTTAATGTTTAGGTTAGTGGGAATCACAGAGGAATTAGGGATGGAAACTTCTTTGCTGGTGGTAGAAGCGGTCTGGTGAATTTTTAGAGAGAAGAGGCCGTCGATGTTTGAATGTAGAAAATTGTTCTGGCTGCAGCCTGCAGTATGGACTTGTTGGTGTGTGTAGCTCCCAGTGTTCTGACAGCGCGACGTTTTGGGGAAGCATGTGATTCAGCAGCTACCAGTGGGCTTCGTGCGGCGGAGATTTTGTGGCTGTTAGCGGAGTTGATAACAGAGGGTCGTTAAGAGAAGCCTGCATGCAGTAGGCAAAGGAGTAATGTTTGCCGGCGGGGGACGTGCGGCGATTAACCTGTGCGGTAGTGAAAAGGAGTTAAAAAGAAGGAAGTGTGCGGATGCGGAAAGAATGGAATAATTGTGGTAGGCTGCCGGCTGAGTAGTTTGGTGAATGTTTGGTGTGGGTCCGGCGCTGCCGATTGGATGGTGGGGCTGCAGTGTGAGTCAGATAAAAAAAAAAAAAGAACATTAGTAGGATCCAATGGGACCAACTGGCATGTATAGAGGCGTGTAATGCAAAAGGGATGTTTTTGGTAGCATCTCTCGCTTACGGCCATACCACCCTGAACACGCCTGATCTCGTCTGATCTCGGAAGCTAAGCAGGTTAGGGTCTGGTTAGTACTTGGATGGGAAACCACCTGGGAATACCAGGTGCTGTAAGCTTTTCTCACTTTTACTTTATACAGGGGGCGCTCCACTTCACGATTAATTTAAATCTATCACTCCCCTTCCATTTTACTATTTTATATATATATTTTTTTTTTTCTCTCATTCATAAAGGCAGCTTTTACACACCGTTTTACTCTAAATACTTCCTGGTAATTCTAGGTGCTGTTAGCTGTTCGTGCCTTTATTCCACCATGGCGCGATCTTCTCACAAACTTGAAGACTGTCACTCCCCATTCACGTTTTACAACTTATTGTTAATGATAAAGAGACAGCTTTTTACACACAGTTTTAAACAAAGTACTGATATTATTCCTCTTCAACTGACCGCTTTGTTTTCTATGCAAAAACCACTTCGCCACAGAAGACTCGATATTATTGGCATAGCAAGTTCTGCTCTTCTCCTTTCAAAACTTGCTAAAAGCTGTATTTAAAAGAACAGATTGGCCGGGGTAATTCACACCCTTCAATGCCAGCTTAATGTTTAGGTTAGTGGGAATCACAGAGGAATTAGGGATGGAAACTTCTTTGCTGGTGGTAGAAGCGGTCTGGTGAATTTTTAGAGAGAAGAGGCCGTCGATGTTTGAATGTAGAAAATTGTTCTGGCTGCAGCCTGCAGTATGGACTTGTTGGTGTGTGTAGCTCCCAGTGTTCTGACAGCGCGACGTTTTGGGGAAGCATGTAATTCAGCAGCTACCAGTGGGCTTCGTGCGGCGGAGATTTTGTGGCTGTTAGCGGAGTTGATAACAGAGGGTCGTTAAGAGAAGCCTGCATGCAGTAGGCAAAGGAGTAATGTTTGCCGGCGGGGGACGTGCGGCGATTAACCTGTGCGGTAGTGAAAAGGAGTTAAAAAGAAGGAAGTGTGCGGATGCGGAAAGAATGGAATAATTGTGGTAGGCTGCCGGCTGAGTAGTTTGGTGAATGTTTGGTGTGGGTCCGGCGCTGCCGATTGGATGGTGGGGCTGCAGTGTGAGTCAGATAAAAAAAAAAAAAAGAACATTAGTAGGATCCAATGGGACCAACTGGCATGTATAGAGGCGTGTAATGCAAAAGGGATGTTTTTGATAGCATCTCTCGCTAACGGCCATACCACCCTGAACTCGCCTGATCTCGTCTGATCTCGGAAGCTAAGCAGGTTAGGGTCTGGTTAGTACTTGGATGGGAGACCACCTGGGAATACCAGGTGCTGTAAGTTTTTCTCACTTTATACAGGGGGCGCTCCACTTCACGATTAATTTAAATCTATCACTCCCCTTCCATTTTACTATTTTATATATTTCTTTTTTCTCTCATTCATAAAGGCAGCTTTTAAACACGTTTTACTCTAAATACTGCCTGGTAATTCAAGGTGCTCTAAGCTGTTCGTGCCTTTATTCCACCAGGGCGCGATTTTCTCACAAACTTGAAGACTGTCACTCCCCATTCACGTTTTACAACTTATTGTTAATAATAAAGAGACAGCTTTTTACACACAGTTTTAAACAAAGTACTGATATAATTCCTCTTCAACTCACTGCTTTGTTTTCTATGCAAAAACCACTTCGCCACAGAAGACTTGATATTGTTGGCATAGCAAGGTCTGCTCTTCTCCTTTCAAAACTTGCTAAAAGCTGTATTTAAAAGAACAGATTGGCCGGGGTAATTCACACCTTTCAATGCCAGCTTAATGTTTAGGTTAGTGGGAATCACAGAGGAATTAGGGATGGAAACTTCTTTGCTGGTGGTAGAAGCGGTCTGGTGAATTTTTAGAGAGAAGAGGCCGTCGATGTTTGAATGTAGAAAATTGTTCTGGCTGCAGCCTGCAGTATGGACTTGTTGGTGTGTGTAGTGTTGCCAGAAATGTAGTAAGGCGCTCGAATAAGCAGGCCGGAGCATATACGAATGCGTTAGAACAAAATGCTGTTTACTTAACAAAACATTACATAGAAACAATCAAGGTAGCACAGGAGCAAGCATGTCGTATACGTCTCACTCTTATTCACACTTCTTCTCTCTTCTCCCATCCTACAGTCTCTGCCTTTTTTTTAACACTGCCACCTAATGTTCTGAGGTTGTAATTACAGTCAGTGAACACAACATCTCCTCTCTCTGTAAAAGAATACACTCTCTATACAAAGTGAATGCAAACAGGAAAACGTAGTAGTTAAATGTAATGAATTGAAATGTAGTTCTGTCAAATACAACTCTTGTGGTACCATTGCATCAGAAATCGTGAATAAAGTATCTTTACATAAGGTGCATTAACATGTAACTGTAAAATCACTGTAAACAGTAAATTACCTATACTTAAACTTGACTCTTATCGAGTGAATAAACTAAAGTACTTCGAACCTTGTAAACAGTCTTAGTTATAACAATCAAGTTACTAGAATCATCCCAGCTTCTCTTTAATCAACTATTGCATGACATAGTCCTTAAGCCACTTGGGCTTGTATTTAACACGTGGCTGTTTGTGAGAGGGGGAATGACTAACACCTGTGTGTATCAGTCGAGATGTGTCGCAGTCTTGTCCAGCCACAGGAGGAATCTTGGCAAGATGAGAGGCATTCCAAATTTTTCCATCACTCAGCAAGAAAGAATTTGGACCTATCCTCTTCCTCACGGTTGTAGGGGAAGTAAATCTGGGATGAGCTTTAGGGACGTGATTAGGCTTCCTTATCCTCACTCTCTCTCCTGGTCGAAAAGAAGGCATGCATGCGCCACGTTTAGCATCAGTGTAATGCTGCATGTTATTCTGATGTCTCTGAACTGCACGACGAGCAGAAACATCCAGCTGAGACATGGCAGATGGCAGAGGAAGAATATCCAATTTGGTGCGCATTTTCCTACCATAAAGTAGTTCATATGGTGAGGTGGAAGTTGCGGCATGTGGCGTTGCACGATACACCTGGAGCCAGTTCATAACAGTCTCATTCCATGGTTGTGACTGTTGAATGGCGGTTTGAATGCAGCTTCTCAGGGCACGATGGAATCTCTCGACAGCTCCGTTAGCAGCTGGATAGTAGACTGATGTTCTGCTATGGGAGATACCATAGGTGTGCAGGAATGATGCAAAAGCTGCAGAGGTGAACTGTGGACCATTGTCTGTGACAATGTTCTCTGGGTTACCATGACGACAGAAAATAGATGTCAAGAAGTGAATAACATCTTCAGTAGTGGCGGTATGTGAAAAGGCAACTTCTGGCCACTTTGAATAATAATCTGTCAGCGTGATAGCGTATTTACAAGCAGCAACTGCAGTGTCAAAGGGTACAACAATATCAAGGCCAAGTTTCTTCCATGGTCCATCAGGCAGTGGGACTGGTTGCAAAGGAGCAGGGTGAGTAGAAGCTGTTTTATCATTAGCCTGGCAGAGTATACATGAAGCAATGCAAGACTGAACTTGTGAATCCATCTTTGGCCACCAGTAGAGGTCGCGCAGACGTTGTTTTGTGCGGACAATTCCTTGATGACTCTCATGTGCAAGCGTGATCAGTGTGTGTCGTAAGGAGAGTGGCACGATGAGTCTTGAGCCTCTGAGGATGTAGTTATCCTTAACGGAGAGCTCATCTCTGATCTTATAGTATAGGGCTAGTATACCACTTACTGATTTAACGGATGGAGGCCAACCACTTTCAATTTGTGAGCGCAGAGCTGACAGTTCAGGACAAGTAGAACAAGCAGAGTTGAAGTCAACCACCGGAAGGGAGCTTAGGACAGCAGAAATATGTGCCACCATCTCGGGTTCTGAATCTGAAATAGAGTCAGGAGGCGCAGGCAGGGGAAGGCGCGAGAGACAATCAGCCGTATAGTTCTGGGAGCCTGGTCGATAGACAACATCATAGTCAAAACAGAGCAGGCGTGCAGACCAGCGGGCAACCCGCATACCAGCCCGACCGATTCCCTTTGTGCTGAGCAGTGTTGTCAATGCCTGATGATCTGTGCGGAGAGTAAAACGACGTCCCCACAGATACGTTCTCCATTTTTCTGTAGCCCACACACAAGCAAGTGCTTCTTTTTCAACAGTCGAGTATTTCCTCTCCGTTTCAGTCAGTGTGCGGGAAGCGAAAGCCACAGGCTTCTCTGTGCCATCAGGCTGTACTTGTGCAAAGACAGCTCCAAGTCCATAGTCACTTGCATCTGTGGAAATTACCGGTCGTAGAGAAGGGTTAAAAAGAGCAAGCGCAGGACTGTTCACAAGAAGTTGCTTAACTTCCTCAAAGCTGCTTTGTGCTGCAGGAGACCATGTAAATGTGTCTTTTTCACTGACACAGGCACGCATAGGAGCCACAACCGTCGCAAAGTTAGGCAGAAACTTTGAATACCAGGACACTAGGCCCAGAAACGATCTCAGGGCAACAGCGTCAGATGGAGGAGGGGCTTTCAGGACAGCATTAATGTGTTCTTGGTCAGGAAGAATGCCATCTACAGTAATGACATGACCTAGGAAGCGTAGGGAGGTTTTCCTGAAGTGACATTTGTTCTCATTGAGAACCAATCCAGCCTCCTTCAGCTTTTGGAGGACAGCGTTGAGGTTCTGGTCATGCTCAACAGGGGAGTTGCCATAAACAATAAGGTCATCCAAATAATTTTGAACACCTGGAAGACCGTTGAGAATGTCAGCCATCATTTTCTGGAAGGCTGAGGGGGCTGATGCGAGGCCATAAGGAACTCTGCAGAATCGGAACAGACCATCGTGTGTGATGAATGCTGTAAGGTCTCTGCTATCTTCATGAAGAGGCAACTGGTAGTATGCATTAGCCAGATCGATTGTAGAAAACAGCTTTGCACCTTGTAAATTTGCAAGCAGTTCATCCACATGAGGTAGAGGGTAGCAATCTGTGACCACAGCCTTGTTTGGTTCACGGAGATCTGTGCACATTCGTATTCCACCAGTTTTCCGTCCTGTAACTACAATAGGCGAAACCCAAGGTGATGCATCAATTTTTTCAATCACACCAGCTTTCAGCAAGCGGTCAAGTTCAGCTGAGACAGAAGCTCTTACAGCAAAAGGCAGGCGTCGTAATTTCTGGCGTACTGGTTTAACAGTGGGGTCAATTTTCACCTTATGCACAAAGTTTTGTGCACAACCAATGTCTGGAGTAGTAGGGATGCAGGAAGCGGTTGAAACAGTCACACAGCTAACAGCAGGAGCAGTAGGGATACAGGGAGCAGATGCAGAGTTTGTGGTAAACACGGGAGGAAGGATAGTGTTACCTTCAATGCAGATGCTTAAGGCTTTCATGAGATCTCTTCCTAAAAGAGAAGTGCCCTTCTTCACCACGTAAAATGTAACTGGGGCAGTGAGAACTCCTCTACTCACTTTGACTTGTAGGCAACCAAGCACAGGAATTCTCTTCCTTGTGTAAGTCACTAACTGACTAACAGGTGGAAGCAGTGGTGTGTCATTGAAATACTGAACATAGATGTGGTGTGGCAAAATAGATACTGCTGATCCTGTGTCAACAACCATTTCATGCTCTTTGGTAAGAGAAGCAGGAGTACTGATATTGATTTTGCATGTGAGTGTATGTGGTGCATGGCAAGTGTTGTTTAAGTATAGCACAGTCAGTTTAGGTAGCTGAATCTCACGTACATCACTTGTCTTGGATGAGCGGCAAACACGAGCAAAATGTCCAACTTTATGGCAAGACTTGCAAGTTGCTTTGGCTGCAGGACACTGAGAAGAATTAGCCAGATGTGTGTTAGAACCACACCTGAAACAGCTGCGGGAAGATGTAGTGGAGGCATTGAATGGCTTATTAGGATGAATGTGCTGTGTGTATTTCTTTTTAGTGAATTGTGAACGAGGTTGTACAGCTTGCACTGAGACACTGTCGTTTCCTGTTATAGTTTTAGCTTGTTGAATAGCAGATTCTACTTGTGATGCAAGTGTTAAGGTTTTGTCCAGTGTCAGATCCGATTCGAGCAGGAGCCTCTCTCTTATGTTTGAGTTATTCACATGTTCAATCAGCTGATCACGGATCATCTCATCGGTTTTATCATCAAATCCACATTTTGAAGCGAGATCATGCAATACGGCCGCATACTGTATAATAGTCTCATGAGGTGCTTGTTTTCGCTGTCTGAAGGTATGTCGTTCCACAACAACGTTTACTTTAGGTGTATAATGTTTCTCTAAAGCAGTGACAGCAGAGTCAAAGGAGTCACCCGTATCTGGTAGCGAGTAGAAAGTCCGTTGTCCCTCGGTTCCGAGACAGTGGAGTAGCGTAGCTCTCCTGCGCGCTTCAGGCCAAGCATTTCCCGTTGCATTAATTACCAGTAGGTAGTTCTTGAAAATCCGCAGCCACATGTCGAAAGGTATCGGGGGCTCTCCCGGACACGGCAAAAACATCGGAGGTGCAGGCACGTTTCCAGCCATGGTGAGTCAGCAAAAAAAAAAAGAAGAGGTGAAAACACAAAACTCGTCGCCAAAATGTAGTGTTGCCAGAAATGTAGTAAGGCGCTCGAATAAGCAGGCCGGAGCATATACGAATGCGTTAGAACAAAATGCTGTTTACTTAACAAAACATTACATAGAAATAATCAAGGTAGCACAGGAGCAAGCATGTCGTATACGTCTCACTCTTATTCACACTTCTTCTCTCTTCTCCCATCCTACAGTCTCTGCCTTTTTTTTAACACTGCCACCTAATGTTCTGAGGTTGTAATTACAGTCAGTGAACACAACAGTGTGTGTAGCTCCCAGTGTTCTGACAGCGCGACGTTTTGGGGAAGCATGTGATTCAGCAGCTACCAGTGGGCTTCGTGCGGCGGAGATTTTGTGGCTGTTAGCGGAGTTGATAACAGAGAGTCGTTAAGAGAAGCCTGCATGCAGTAGGCAAAGGAGTAATGTTTGCCGGCGGGGGACGTGCGGCGATTAACCTGTGCGGTAGTGAAAAGGAGTTAAAGAGAAGGAAGTGTGCGGATGCGGAAAGAATGGAATAATTGTGGTAGGCTGCCGGCTGAGTAGTTTGGTGAATGTTTGGTGTGGATCCGGCACTGCCGATTGGATGGTGGGGCTGCAGTGTGAGTCAGATAAAAAAAAAAAAAAAAACAGGAGTAGGATCCAATGGGACTAACTGGAATGTATAGACGCGTGTAATGCAAAAGGGCTATTTTTGCTAGCATCTCTCGCTTACAGCCATACCACCCTGAACGCGCCCGATCTCGTCTGATCTCGGAAGCTAAACAGGCTAGGGTCTGGTTAGTACTTGGATGGGACACCACCTGTGAATACCAGGTGCTGTAAGCTGTTCTCACTTTTACTTTATACAGGGGGCGCTCCACTTCACGATTAATTTAAATCTATCACTCCCCTTCCGTTTTACTATTTTATATATATATATATATTTTTTCTTTCATTCATAAAGGCAGCTCTTACACACCGTTTTACTCTAAATACTGCCTGGTAATTATAGCTGCTGTAAGCTGTTCGTGCCTTTATTCCACCAGGGCGCGATCTTCTCACAAACTTGAAGACTGTCACTCCCCATTCACGTTTTACAACTTATTGTTAATGATAAAGAGACAGCTTTTTACACACAGTTTTAAACAAAGTACTGATATTATTCCTCTTCAACTCACCGCTTTGTTTTCTATGCAAAAACCACTTCGCCACAGAAGACTCGATATTATTGGCATAGCAAGTTCTGCTCTTCTCCTTTCAAAACTTGCTAAAAGCTGTATTTAAAAGAACAGATTGGCCGGGGTAATTCACACCTTTCAATGCCAGCTTAATGTTTAGGTTAGTGGGAATCACAGAGGAATTAGGGATGGAAACTTCTTTGCTGGTGGTAGAAGCGGTCTGGTGAATTTTTAGAGAGAAGAGGCCGTCGATGTTTGAATGTAGAAAATTGTTCTGGCTGCAGCCTGCAGTATGGACTTGTTGGTGTGTGTAGCTCCCAGTGTTCTGACAGCGCGACGTTTTGGGGAAGCATGTGATTCAGCAGCTACCAGTGGGCTTCGTGCGGCGGAGATTTTGTGGCTGTTAGCGGAGTTGATAACAGAGGGTCGTTAAGAGAAGCCTGCATGCAGTAGGCAAAGTAGTAATGTTTGCCGGCGGGGGACGTGCGGCGATTAACCTGTGCGGTAGTGAAAAGGAGTTAAAAAGAAGGAAGTGTGCGGATGCGGAAAGAATGGAATAATTGTGGTAGGCTGCCGGCTGAGTAGTTAGGTGAATGTTTGGTGTAGGTCCGGCGCTGCCGATTGGATGGTGGTGCTGCAGTGTGAGTCAGATAAAAAAAAAAAAAAAACCAGGAGTAGGATCCAATGGGACTAACTGGCATGTATAGACGCGTGTAATGCAAAAGGGCTGTTTTTGGTAGCGTCTCTCACTTACGGCCGTACCACCCTGAACACGCCCGATCTCATCCGATCTCGGAAGCCAAGCAGGGTAGGGTCTGGTTAGTACTTGGATGGGAGACCTCCTGGGAATACCAGGTGCTGTAAGCTTTTCTCACTTTTACTTTATACAGGGGGCGCTCCACTTCACGATTAATTTAAATCTATGTAACCAGGTGATCTGGAGATTTTGACCATGAGCGGTTAAGCTGTATCGGGGAACGAGGGGGAATAGGTGGTTGCGCCTTTAAGCAACTTGGTGACATCATCACCTGAGAGAGAGCGCGAAAAGCCACTGTCTGGATGCGCCATTTTAAGCTGGATAAGCTGGGCTGCGGACGGTTTTCCGAGTGGGGTGAGAGTTTCCCAGAGTACCAGAGAGCGGTGCGTCACAAGGTTTTCTGCCCGCGCCTTGAGGTTTTACTGTGTGCCATTACCGTATTATTTTCAGTGCAAAACTGCCGTTTCCTTTTATTTCGGTGTACTCGGTTATGTGAGGTCTGCCTCACAGGGTTTTCCGTGTGTTTTATTTTACTTTTATACTGTACCAGTCCCACCTGAGTGTGGAGTTTTATTTCTTTTCTGTAAGAGAATCCTCTGTAAGGGAAAAGTGTAAGGTTTAAGAAACTGTTCATTGTAAATCCTTTTATCTTCCAACCAAAATGTCTAATTAATTAGGCCTATGGAATAAATTAGACCCAAAAAGAGTATTTGTGTTCCTGCGTGTTGTTTCCCGGGCCACAAATTTTGGTACCAGGAGTGGGGTATATTCCAATCATTTAAGAGGATTTGCATTGTTCAGTATGCTATATAAAAGCAACGGGAAATAATACGGTAGTGGTGAAGAAACAGGTTGGTGGTTTCTGCTGACTGGAGGGACACTGGACCGGTGGAGCAACTCGAGTAACGGGAAGCGGTGCGAGGAGTGCCCAAGCGGCGGAGCCGGTGTGACGTTCCCAGAAGAGTGGACCGGGTGGAGTGCTCATCCCTCGCCTGAACTTTCAGAGGACCGTTTATCCTTTCAAAAAGTGTGGTGTAGAGTATTTTACGATGTCTGGTTCAGAAGATGAGCAGTCTGAGACTGTTTTGAGGGGGCAGGTTAAAGAACTACAGAGTAGACATGAGGACGCCATGGCGACGATAGCTGCCCTAACTAAGCGGTCTTATGTTTATGTTCCCAGGGAGAGACATATCTCTCCATTTAGTGGTGACTTTGAGACTGATGGCCGATCGGTGGATGATTTCATTGACGAAGTTGAACGTGTGCTTCGTGCAAGAAATCAATCTGAACAGGACCAGTATGATTTTGTATTGTCACTTCTTAGGGGAGCAGCTTTAGAGGAAGCACATATGCGCAGTAATGCTGATTGTGACAATCCCAATGACTTATTCACCTACCTGAGAGCAGCTTTCAGGGACAAGCGCAGTGTTCATCAACTGCTGCATAGTTTCTATAGTCGGAGGCAGCAGGAGGGGGAGGGCATTCGAGAATTTTCCCACGCCCTATCGCAAGCTCTTAATTCTGTATTGAGGTGTTCTCCGGAAGCAGTCACTAATGAGAGAAAGACACTAAGGGATCAGTTCATAGAAGGGGTTAGAGACCCTGCTCTTAGAAGGGAGCTTCGTAAATATGTGCGAGGCAACCCAGAGTCATCCATGATTGAGGTGCGGGAGGAGGCTCAGCTGTGGTGTCTGGAAGAGTTTCCCAGAAACCCGAAGACCACCAAATTTAGGGGCAGCAGTGATCATGTACACTGTTCCGCCTTACAAGCGCAGGAAGCAAATTCTGCCACCTTGGAGGATGTCCTTAAGGTAATAGCTGACCAGGGGAAGGCCATTAGTGAGTTGACCAGGGCGGTGAAAGATCTTGCCGTACAGAAGGGTGGATTTAGTAGTGATGCCAGGCCTAAACGACAGCCCAGGTATACCGAAGATGGGCGGCCCATCTGTTTTAAGTGTCGAGGTGCGGGGCATGTGGCAAAGGATTGCTTGCAAAGGCAAAATGCTGGAGGTGTAGTTTCTTCCCCCGCAGCTCAGGGAAACGCCCCTCCCCAGTTGTTGTGAGTCGAGCAATTCGGGGAAGTACCCTAGACTCAAATCTTACACCGTCATCCCAGAGTCAGTTGCTGCAGCGAGCTGTAGGGACATGTCCAGTTGTTGAGCTTAAAATTGGGGACATTAAGACACCCTGCCTATTAGATACTGGTAGCCAGGTGAGCACCATTACTGAGAAATTCTTTCGAAAATACTTGCATGGAGAGGATGAGGATATGCTTCCCACCTCTGGCTGGCTTAGATTAACAGCCGCCAATGGACTAGACATACCTTATCTGGGTTATCTGGAGTTAGAGGTAATAGCAATGGGCTTAAAGCTGCCCAGTTGTGGCTTTCTGGTGGTCAGGGATCCAGTTAGTACTGAACAGTCTTTACCCTGCATTGTGGGAATGAACATTATCAGTCGGTGTAGGGAGCTGGTTTATGCAGAATTTGATACTACGCTGGGTGGAAAATTGGATTCTGATTGGAGAGACGTTTTTCAGAGACTGCAGAAGTGTAGTGTTGACCGTAAGTCAGTGGTCCGTGTAGCTGGGAAGTTCCCAGAACACATACCTGCTGCATCCGTAGCCACGATCCAGGTCGCTAAGGGTGCACATGACGGTCTGATGTTGTTTGAGCCACTTAGCACGCCATTACCGAGGGGTCTGATAGTAATTCCCACACTGGTAGATCCGTCCAGTCCCGTGATGCAGTTACCAGTTCTGAATCTCTCACAAGAAGATGTATGGCTCCCGCCTAGGGCCCGGTTGGGTGTCCTGTCGAAAGTGGCGTGTATAGAGAATGAATCACAATGTGCAGTGAAATTTCAGCGGATCGCGGCTAGCGTTGAGCAAGTTACAGTTGTTGTTCCTGGTTGTAACGGTGATTTATCTGTTCTAGAGACACTTGACCTTGGTGGTAATGAGGAACAAAAGGTTCAGTTGAAGGCACTGCTGGCCAGGTATATTGACATATTTGCAGTAGAGGACGAGGACCTGGGGTATACGGACAGGGTAAGGCATGAAATTCACCTAACAGATGATGATCCTGTTACCCAGCCTTATCGGCGAATACCGCCCACCCAGTATGGTGAAGTTAAGGAGCACATTTCTAAACTCTTAAGCAAAGGTGTTATTCAGGAAAGCAGTAGCGCCTATGCATCACCTATAGTGTTGGTAAGGAAGGCAGATGGCAGCCTACGGCTGTGTGTGGATTATAGGCGGTTAAATCAGAAGACCAAAAAGGATGCCTTCCCCTTGCCGCGAATTGATGAAAGTTTTGATGCCCTTCGGGGGGCCCAGTACTTCTCTACCATTGATCTGGCGAGTGGTTATCATCAGGTGGCGGTAGAGGAGCACGATAGGCATAAGACTGCTTTCTCTACTCCTTTTGGATTATATGAGTATCTCAGATTACCATTTGGTGTTTGCAATGGACCTGCAACGTTTCAAAGGCTCATGCAGGCCACTATGAACGATCTTGTCTTCCAAATCATGCTAGTATACCTTGACGATATATTAGTGTATTCTCAGACATTCCCGGAACACTTAGAGAGGCTTGACAGGGTGCTTAGGCGTCTCAAAGAGACAGGCCTTAAAGTGAAATTACAGAAGTGCCATTTCCTCCAGACCGAGGTAAATTTCTTGGGTCACCAAGTGTCTGCTGATGGTATAGGTACTGATCCAGGAAAGGTTTCAGCTGTGAGGCAATGGCCAGTACCATCTACGGTTAGGGGTTTGAGATCATTCTTGGGCTTTTGTAGCTACTACAGACGGTTTATCCATGGGTTCTCAAAGATTGCTGGCCCACTGCATGATGTGGTAAATTTGTGTTCAAACACAGGTAGTCCTGGTAAGGCCAACCAGTTGTTAACTCTAGCGTGGACTGAAGAATGTCAGGCGGCCTTTGACTTACTGAAGGACAGGCTGACTAGTGCCCCCATCCTTGGCTTCACGGATTTTACTCAGCCTTTCATACTAGAAACTGATGCGAGTAACCACGGTCTTGGAGCCGTTTTGTATCAGCAACAGGATGGTGTCAAACGAGTCATAGCCTATGCTAGTAGGCGACTGAGGAGTGCCGAAAGGAATGATAGGTACTACAGTAGTATGAAACTAGAGCTCTTAGCTCTTAAATGGGCAATAACTGAGAAGTTTCGTGGCTATTTACTGGGTTCCAAATTTACGGTCATTACTGACAACAACCCTCTATGTTATTTAAAAACAGCAAAGCTTGGTGCTATAGAGCAAAGGTGGGTTGCTCAGCTGTCGGTGTTTGATTTTGAGGTACAATATAGGCCAGGGCAAAATAACATAGTGGCTGACACTTTGTCTAGGCAGCCATTAGCAGGGGAGCCGGAGCAAGTTTCTGAAGATGCTGAGTTTGACGGTTGTGTAGCGATTTGCAGTCTGAGTCGCGGCACAAAGCTTGATTCAGAGCTGGTTACAGCAGCCCTTGAGAGCTGCAAGATTAGACAGATTAGGATTGCAGAACCCAGGGAGAAGAAGCCTCTTGAATTAACTCAGGGTAACACACCAACACTCCCAGGTTATTCAATGGAGGAACTGCAGTCATTCCAGCAAAAGGATCCGATGCTGCAGATATTTAGGGGCCTGTGGGATCGGAAAAAGGTACCTACAGGGAAGGAGCGGCAAGTTTTGCCCAGACCGGTTCGTCTGTTGCTTAAACACTGGGATTGTGTGAAGATAGTAAATGGCTTGTTGTATCGAGTGGTTTCGGATGAGAAACACGGAGAGTACTTTCAGTTGTTGTTGCCTAGCAGTCTGAGGAAGCAGGTGTTGGAAGGGGCGCATGACTCTATGGGTCATCAGGGCGTTGAACGTACATTGCAGTTGTTGAGGCGAAGATGCTTTTGGGTAGGAATGCACGAGGATGTCGCGCGGTGGGTAAAGGAATGTCAGCGGTGTGTGCTTGCCAAGATGCCGCAGCCTAAGATCCGTCCTGCCATGAAGTCTTTTCTTGCCTCAAGACCATTGGAGGTGATTGCTGTAGATTTCACAGTGCTGGAGCCTTCCATTGACGGTCGTGAGAATGTGTTGGTGGTCACAGACATTTTCACGAAATTCACACAGGCCTTCCCAGCTCGGGACCAAAAGGCAGATACCACAGCAAAGATCCTTTTACGGGAATGGTTCATGAAGTATGGAGTCCCGGAGAGGCTTCACTCAGAACAGGGACGAAATTTTGAAAGCGCGGTTGTAGCAGAGCTTTGTAGACTGTATGGGGTGAAGAAGAGCAGGACTACTCCCTACCATCCTACGGGAAATGCTCAGTGCGAGCGATTTAATCCATGATTTGCTACGCACATTGCCTCCCGAAAAGAAACGCAGATGGCCTGAGCACCTGCCTGAATTGGTGTATGCGTACAATGTGACTCCCCATTCAACCACAGGCTATTCTCCTTATTATTTGTTGTTTGGTGTTGAACCCCACTTACCAGTGGATGCTTTGTTGGGACAAAAGCAGGTGGTCAATCCAAACCATGATTGGTTAGCTGTGCATCAACAGTGTTTAAGCGAAGCGCATGCCAGAGCGAAGGTGTATTCCGAGCAGAAAGCTGCTGAGCGCATTTCTGTGCAGAGGGACATAGTCTATTGTCCAAAGATTGAAGTGGATGCCCTGGTGTACTTGCGTGATCGGCCACTAGGTCGCAACAAGATACAGGATGCATGGAAGCCCACGGTTCACAGGGTTGTGGAAGTTTTGGGTAACACCTACACTGTAGAGCCAGTGGAGGGAGGTCCTTGCAAGAGGGTAAACAGGGTGGATATAAAGCCCTGTGTTAGCCCTTCTGTGCCAGCGCCACGGAGAAAACTCCCTGCTCCTGTAACTCAGTCTAGTCCGTCTTCAGGGACCGAGTCAGATGTTGGAGATGCAGAGGAAGATGTCTTCCTGGTGAGACATATGGTCCCGGGGTCAAATATATTGCTGGACAGGTCTGAACTCGTTGGTTCACAGCCAGTGGCCTGTCGGGATGAGGACATGCAAATTGGGTCTGCTGAAACTCCAAATAGGGAGACAGTAGAAACAGATGCAGGTGAGCCTAGCCCTGAAATGCAGAGACCTGTAGCTGGGCCACGTCGGAGCCGAAGAGTGAACGCGGGGCAACATTCAAATGTGTATCATGAGCCTAGATCCGTTCTTGACATGGCCTCCGTAAGTCCTGCTGCAGTCTCACAGATATTGACTAGTTTAAGTACAGTTTTATTTCGAGAAGCAATCAAAGAGGTTAGGAAGACCTTGGTAGGTAGTGAGTAATCGAGGGCGCTTACTCCACGCAGGGGAGAATGTAACCGGGTGATCTGGAGATTTTGACCATGAGCGGTTAAGCTGCATCGGGGAACGAGGGGGAATAGGTGGTTGCGCCTTTAAGCAACTTGGTGACATCATCACCTGAGAGAGAGCGCGAAAAGCCACTGTCTGGAAGCGCCATTTTAAGCTGGATAAGCTGGGCTGCGGACGGTTTTCCGAGTGGGGTGAGAGTTTCCCAGAGTACCAGAGAGCGGTGCGTCACAAGGTTTTCTGCCCGCGCCTTGAGGTTTTACTGTGTGCCATTACCGTATTATTTTCAGTGCAAAACTGCCGTTTCCTTTTATTTCGGTGTACTCGGTTATGTGAGGTCTGCCTCACAGGGTTTTCCGTGTGTTTTATTTTACTTTTATACTGTACCAGTCCCACCTGAGTGTGGAGTTTTATTTCTTTTCTGTAAGAGAATCCTCTGTAAGGGAAAAGTGTAAGGTTTAAGAAACTGTTCATTGTAAATCCTTTTATCTTCCAACCAAAATGTCTAATTAATTAGGCCTATGGAATAAATTAGACCCAAAAAGAGTATTTGTGTTCCTGCGTGTTGTTTCCCGGGCCACATCTATCACTCCCCTTCCATTTTACTATTTTATATATATATATATATATTTTTCTCTCATTCATAAAGGTAGCTTTTACACACCGTTTTACTCTAAATACTTCCTGGTAATTCTAGGTGCTGTAAGCTGTTCGTGCCTTTATTCCACCAGGTCGCGATCATCTCAAAAACTTGAAGACTGTCACTCCCCATTCACGTTTTACAACTTATTGTTAATGATAAAGAGACAGCTTTTTACACACAGTTTTAAACAAAGTACTGATATTATTCCTCTTCAACTGACCGCTTTGTTTTCTATGCAAAAACCACTTCGCCACAGAAGACTCGATATTATTGGCATAGCAAGTTCTGCTCTTCTCCTTTCAAAACTTGCTAAAAGCTGTATTTAAAAGAACAGATTGGCCGGGGTAATTCACACCCTTCAATGCCAGCTTAATGTTTAGGTTAGTGGGAATCACAGAGGAATTAGGGATGGAAACTTCTTTGCTGGTGGTAGAAGCGGTCTGGTGAATTTTTAGAGAGAAGAGGCCGTCGATGTTTGAATGTAGAAAATTGTTCTGGCTGCAGCCTGCAGTATGGACTTGTTGGTGTGTGTAGCTCCCAGTGTTCTGACAGCGCGACGTTTTGGGGAAGCATGTGATTCAGCAGCTACCAGTGGGCTTCGTGCGGCGGACATTTTGTGGCTGTTAGCGGAGTTGATAACAGAGGGTCGTTAAGAGAAGCCTGCATGCAGTAGGCAAAGGAGTAATGTTTGCCGGCGGGGGACGTGCGGCGATTAACCTGTGCGGTAGTGAAAAGGAGTTAAAAAGAAGGAAGTGTGCGGATGCGGAAAGAATGGAATAATTCTGGTAGGCTGCCGGCTGAGTAGTTTGGTGAATGTTTGGTGTGGGTCCGGCGCTGCCGATTGGATGGTGGGGCTGCAGTGTGAGTCAGATAAAAAAAAAAAAAACCAGGAGTAGGATCCAATGGGACTAACTGGCATGTATAGACGCGTGTAATGCAAAATGGCTGTTTTTGGTAGCATCTCTCGCTTACGGCCATACCACCCTGAACACGCCTGATCTCGTCTGATCTTGGAAGCTAAGCAGGGTAGGGTCTGGTTAGTACTTGAATGGGAGACCACCTGGGAATACCAGGTGCTGTAAGCTTTTCTCACTTTTACTTTATACAGGGGGCGCTCCACTTCACGATTAATTTAAATCTATCACTCCCCTTCCATTTTACTATTTTATATATATTTATATTTTTTTTCTCTCATTCATAAAGGCAGCTTTTAGAAACCGTTTTACTCTAAATACTTCCTGGTAATTCTAGGTGCTGTAAGCTGTTCGTGCCTTTATTCCACCAGGGCGCGATCTTCTCACAAACTTGAAGACTGTCACTCCCCATTCACGTTTTACAACTTATTGTTAATGATAAAGAGACAGCTTTTTACACACAGTTTTAAACAAAGTACTGATATTATTCCTCTTCAACTGACCGCTTTGTTTTCTATGCAAAAACCACTTCGCCACAGAAGACTCGATATTATTGGCATAGCAAGTTCTGCTCTTCTCCTTTCAAAACTTGCTAAAAGCTGTATTTAAAAGAACAGATTGGCCAGGGTAATTCACACCCTTCAATGCCAGCTTAATGTTTAGGTTAGTGGGAATCACAGAGGAATTAGGGATGGAAACTTCTTTGCTGGTGGTAGAAGCGGTCTGGTGAATTTTTAGAGAGAAGAGGCCGTCGATGTTTGAATGTAGAAAATTGTTCTGGCTGCAGCCTGCAGTATGGACTTGTTGGTGTGTGTAGCTCCCAGTGTTCTGACAGCGCGACGTTTTGGGGAAGCATGTGATTCAGCAGCTACCAGTGGGCTTCGTGCGGCGGAGATTTTGTGGCTGTTAGCGGAGTTGATAACAGAGGGTCGTTAAGAGAAGCCTGCATGCAGTAGGCAAAGGAGTAATGTTTGCCGGCGGGGGACGTGCGGCGATTAACCTGTGTGGTAGTGAAAAGGAGTTAAAAAGAAGGAAGTGTGCGGATGCGGAAAGAATGGAATAATTGTGGTAGGCTGCCGGCTGAGTAGTTTGGTGAATGTTTGGTGTGGGTCCGGCGCTGCCGATTGGATGGTGGTGCTGCAGTGTGAGTTAGACAAAAAAAAAAAAAACCAGGAGTAGGATCCAATGGGACTAACTGGCATGTATAGACGCGTGTAATGCAAAAGGGCTGTTTTTGGTAGCATCTCTCGCTTGCGGCCATACCACCCTGAACACGCCCGATCTCGTCTGATCTCGGAAGCCAAGCAGGGTATGGTCTGGTTAGTACTTGGATGGGAGACCTCCTGGGAATACCAGGTGCTGTAAGCTTTTCTCACTTTTACTTTATACAGGGGGCGCTCCACTTCACGATTAATTTAAATCTATCACTCCCCTTCCATTTTACTATTTTATATATATATATTTTTTTTTCTCTCATTCATAACGGCAGCTTTTAGAAACCGTTTTACTCTAAATACTTCCTGGTAATTCTAGGTGCTGTAAGCTGTTCGTGCCTTTATTCCACCAGGGCGCGATCTTCTCACAAACTTGAAGACTGTCACTCCCCATTCACGTTTTACAACTTATTGTTAATAATAAAGAGACAGCTTTTTACACACAGTTTTAAACAAAGTACTGATATAATTCTTCTTCAACTCACCGCTTTGTTTTCTATGCAAAAACCACTTCGCCACAGAAGACTTTATATTGTTGGTATAGCAAGGTCTGCTCTTCTCCTCCTTTCAAAACTTGCTAAAAGCTGTATTTAAAAGAGCAGGTTGGCCGGGGTAATTCACACCCTTCAATGCCAGAATAATGTTTAGGTTAGTGGGAATCACAGAGGAATTAGGGATGGAAACTTCTTTGCTGATGGTTGAAGCGGTCTGGTGAATTTTTAGAGAGAAGAGGCCGTCGATGTTTCAATGTAGAAAATTGTTCTGGCTGCAGCCTGCAGTATGGACTTGTTGGTGTGTGTAGCTCCCAGTGTTCTGACAGCGCGACGTTTTGGGGAAGCATGTGATTCAGCAGCTACCAGTGGGCTTCGTGCGGCGGAGATTTTGTGGCTGTTAGTGGAGTTGATAACAGAAGGTCATTAAGAGAAGCCTGCATGCGGTAGGCAAAGGAGTAATGTTTGCCGGCGGGGGACGTGCGGCGATTAACCTGTGCGGTAGTGAAAAGGACTTAAAGAGAAGGAAGTGTGCGGATGCGGAAAGAATGGAATAATTGTGGTAGGCTGCCGGCTGAGTAGTTTGGTGAATGTTTGGTGTGGGTGCGGCGCTGCCGATTGGATGGTGGTGCTGCAGTGTGAGTCAGATAAAAAAAAAAAAAAACAGGAGTAGGATCCAATGGGACTAACTGGCATGTATAGAGGCGTGTAATGCAAAAGGGCTGTTTTTGGTAGCGTCTCACGCGTATGGCCATACCACCATGAACACGCCTGATCTTGTATGATCTCGGAAGCTAAGCGGGTTAGGGTCTGGTTAGTACTTGGATGGGAGACTTTCTGGGAATACCACGTGCTGTAAGCTTTTCTCACTTTTACTTTATACAGGGGGCACTCCACCTCACGATTAATTTAAATCTATCACTCCCCTTCCATTTTACTATTTTATATATATATTTCTTTTTTCTCTCATTTATGAAGGCAGCGTTTACACACGTTTTACTCTAAATACTGCCTGGTAATATTAGCTGCTGTAAGCTGTTCGTGCCTTTATTCCACCAGGGCGCGATCTTCTCACAAACTTGAAGACTGTCACTCCCCATTCACGTTTTACAACTTATTGTTAATAATAAAGAGATAGCTTTTTACACACAGTTTTAAACAAAGTACTGATATAATTCCTCTTAAACTCACCGCTTTGTTTTCTATGCAAAAACCACTTCGCCACAGAATATTCGATATTATTGGCATATTATCTGCTCTTCTCCTCCTTTCAAAACTTGCTAAAAGCTGTATTTCAAAGAGCAGGTTGGCCGGGGTAATTCACACCCTTCAATGCCAGCTTAATGTTTAGGTTAGTGGCAATCACAGAGGAATTAGGGATGGAAACTTCTTTGCTGGTGGTAGAAGCGGTCTGGTGAATTTTTAGAGAGAAGAGGCCGTCAATGTTTGAATGTAGAAAATTGTTCTGGCTGCAGCCTGCAGTATGGACTTGTTGGTGTGTGTAGCTCCCAGTGTTCTGACAGCGCGACGTTTTGGGGAAGCATGTGATTCAGCAGTTACCAGTGGGCTTCGTGCGGCGGAGATTTTGTGGCTGTTAGCGGAGTTGATAACAGAAGGTCATTAAGAGAAGCCTGCATGCGGTAGGCAAAGGAGTAATGTTTGCCGGCGGGGGACGTGCGGCGATTAACCTGTGCGGTAGTGAAAAGGAGTTAAAGAGAAGGAAGTGTGCGGATGCGGAAAGAATGGAATAATTGTGGTAGGCTGCCGGCTGAGTTGTTTGGTGAATGTTTGGTGTGGTTCCGGCACTGCCGATTGGATGGTGGGGCTGCAGTGTGAGTCAGATAAAAAAAAAAAAAAAAACAGGAGTAGGATCCAATGGGACTAACTGGCATGTATAGAGGCGTGTAATGCAAAAGGCCTGTTTTTGGTAGTTTTTCTCGCTCACGGCCATACCACCCTGAACACGCCCGATCTCGTCTGATCTCAGAAGCCAAGCAGGATAGGGTCTGGTTAGTACTTGGATGGGAGACCTACTGGGATTACCCTGTGCTGTAAGCTTTTCTCACTTTTACTTTATACAGGGGGCGCTCCACTTCTCGATTAATTTAAATCTATCACTCCCCTTCCATTTTACTATTTTATATATATATATATATATATATATATATATATATATATTTTATCTCTCTTTCATAAAGCCAGCTTTTAGAAACCGTTTTACTCTAAGTACTTCCTGGTAATTCTAGGTGCTGTAAGCTGTTCGTGCCTTTATTCCACCAGGGCGCGATCTTCTCACAAACTTGAAGACTGTCACTCCCCATTCACGTTTTACAACTTATTGTTAATGATAAAGAGACAGCTTTTTACACACAGTTTTAAACAAAGTACTGATATTATTCCTCTTCATCTGACCGCTTTGTTTTCTATGCAAAAACCACTTCGCCACAGAAGACTCGATATTATTGGCATAGCAAATTCTGCTCTTCTCCTTTCAAAACTTGCTAAAAGCTGTATTTAAAAGAACAGATTGGCCGGGGTAATTCACACCCTTCAATGCCAGCTTAATGTTTAGGTTAGTGGGAATCACAGAGGAATTAGGGATGGAAACTTCTTTGCTGGTGGTAGAAGCGGTCTGGTGAATTTTTAGAGAGAAGAGGCCGTCGATGTTTGAATGTAGAAAATTGTTCTGGCTGCAGCCTGCAGTATGGACTTGTTGGTGTGTGTAGCTCCCAGTGTTCTGACAGCGCGACATTTTGGGGAAGCATGTGATTCAGCAGCTACCAGTGGGCTTCGTGCGGCGGAGATTTTGTGGCTGTTAGCGGAGTTGATTACAGAGGGTCGTTAAGAGAAGCCTGCATGCGGTAGGCAAATGAGTAATGTTTGCCGGCGGGGGACGTGCGGCGATTAACCTGTGAGGTAGTGAAAAGGACTTAAAGAGAAGGAAGTGTGCGGATGCGGAAAGAATGGAATAATTGTGGTAGGCTGCCAGCTGAGTAGTTTGGTGAATGTTTGGTGTGGGTCCGGCGCTGCCGATTGGATGGTGGTGCTGCAGTGTGAGTCAGATAAAAAACAAAAAAAACCAGGAGTAGGATCCAATGGTACTAACTGGCATGTATAGACGCGTGTAATGCAAAAGGGCTGTTTTTGGTTGCATCTCTCACTTATGGCCATACCACCCTGAACACGCCCGATCTCGTCTGATCTTGGAAGCTAAGCAGGGTAGGGTATGGTTAGTACTTGAATGGGTGACCACCTGGGAATACCAGGTGCTGTAAGCTTTTCTCGCTTTTACTTTATACAGGGGGCGCTCCACTTCACGATTAATTTAAATCTAGCACTCCCCTTCCATTTTACTATTTTATATATATATATATATATATATTATCTCTCTTTCATAAAGCCAGCTTTTAGAAACCGTTTTACTCTAAATACTTCCTGGTAATTCTAGGTGCTGTAAGCTGTTCGTGCCTTTATTCCACCAGGGCGCGATCTTCTCACAAACTTGAAGACTGTCACTCCCCATTCACGTTTTACAACTTATTGTTAATGATAAAGAGACAGCTTTTTACACACAGTTTTAAACAAAGTACTGATATTATTCCTCTTCAACTGACCGCTTTGTTTTCTATGCAAAAACCACTTCGCCACAGAAGACTCGATATTATTGGCATAGCAAGTTCTGCTCTTCTCCTTTCAAAACTTGCTAAAAGCTGTATTTAAAAGAACAGATTGGCCGGGGTAATTCACACCCTTCAATGCCAGCTTAATGTTTAGGTTAGTGGGAATCACAGAGGAATTAGGGATGGAAACTTCTTTGCTGGTGGTAGAAGCGGTCTGGTGAATTTTTAGAGAGAAGAGGCCGTCGATGTTTGAATGTAGAAAATTGTTCTGGCTGCAGCCTGCAGTATGGACTTGTTGGTGTGTGTAGCTCCCAGTGTTCTGACAGCGCGACGTTTTGGGGAAGCATGTGATTCAGCAGCTACCAGTGGGCTTCGTGCGGCGGAGATTTTGTGGCTGTTAGCGGAGTTGATAACAGAGGGTCGTTAAGAGAAGCCTGCATGCAGTAGGCAAAGGAGTAATGTTTGCCGGCGGGGGACGTGCGGCGATTAACCTGTGCGGTAGTGAAAAGGAGTTAAAAAGAAGGAAGTGTGCGGATGCGGAAAGAATGGAATAATTGTGGTAGGCTGCCGGCTGAGTAGTTTGGTGAATGTTTGGTGTGGGTCCGGCGCTGCCGATTGGATGGTGGGGCTGCAGTGTGAGTCAGATAAAAAAAAAAAAAAAACCAGGAGTAGGATCCAATGGGACTAACTAGCATGTATAGACGCGTGTAATGCAAAAGGGCTGTTTTTGGTAGCATCTCTCGCTTACGGCCATACCACCCTGAACACGCCCGATCTCGTCTGATCTCGCAAGCCAAGCAGTGTAGGGTCTGGTTAGTACTTGGATGGGAGACCTCCTGGGAATACCAGGTGCTGTAAGCTTTTCTCACTTTTACTTTAAACGGGGGGCGCTCCACTTCACGATTAATTTAAATCGAGCACTCCCCTTCCATTTTACTATTTTATATATATATATATATTTTATCTCTCTTTCATAAAGCCAGCTTTTAGAAACCGTTTTACTCTAAATACTTCCTGGTAATTCTAGGTGCTGTAAGCTGTTCGTGCCTTTATTCCACCAGGGCGCGATCTTCTCACAAACTTGAAGACTGTCACTCCCCATTCACGTTTTACAACTTATTGTTAATGATAAAGAGACAGCTTTTTACACACAGTTTTAAACAAAGTACTGATATTATTCCTCTTCAACTGACCGCTTTGTTTTCTATGCAAAAACCACTTCGCCACAGAAGACTCGATATTATTGGCATAGCAAGTTCTGCTCTTCTCCTTTCAAAACTTGCTAAAAGCTGTATTTAAAAGAACAGATTGGCCGGGGTAATTCACACCCTTCAATGCCAGCTTAATGTTTAGGTTAGTGGGAATCACAGAGGAATTAGGGATGGAAACTTCTTTGCTGGTGGTAGAAGCGGTCTGGTGAATTTTTAGAGAGAAGAGGCCGTCGATGTTTGAATGTAGAAAATTGTTCTGGCTGCAGCCTGCAGTATGGACTTGTTGGTGTGTGTAGCTCCCAGTGTTCTAACAGCGCGACGTTTTGGGGAAGCATGTGATTCAGCAGCTACCAGTGGGCTTCGTGCGGCGGAGATTTTGTGGCTGTTAGCGGAGTTGATAACAGAGGGTCGTTAAGAGAAGCCTGCATGCAGTAGGCAAAGGAGTAATGTTTGCCGGCGGGGGACGTGCGGAGATTAACCTGTGCGGTAGTGAAAAGGAGTTAAAAAGAAGGAAGTGTGCGGATGCGGAAAGAATGGAATAATTGTGGTAGGCTGCCGGCTGAGTAGTTTGGTGAATGTTTGGTGTGGGTCCGGCGCTGCCGATTGGATGGTGGGGCTGCAGTGTGAGTCAGATAAAAAAAAAAAAAAAACCAGGAGTAGGATCCAATGGGACTAACTGGCATGTATAGACGCGTGTAATGCAAAAGGGCTGTTTTTGGTAGCATCTCTCGCTTACGGCCATACCACCCTGAACACGCCCGATCTCGTCTGATCTCGCAAGCCAAGCAGTGTAGGGTCTGGTTAGTACTTGGATGGGAGACCTCCTGGGAATACCAGGTGCTGTAAGCTTTTCTCACTTTTACTTTAAACGGGGGGCGCTCCACTTCACGATTAATTTAAATCTATCACTCCCCTTCCATTTTACTATTTTATATATATATATATATATATATATTTTTTTTTTCTCTCATTCATAAAGGCAGCTTTTACACACCGTTTTACTCTAAATACTTCCTGGTAATTCTAGGTGCTGTAAGCTGTTCGGGCCTTTATTCCACCAGGGCGCGATCTTCTCACAAACTTGAAGACTGTCACTCCCCATTCACGTTTTACAACTTATTGTTAATGATAAAGAGACAGCTTTTTACACACAGTTTTAAACAAAGTACTGATATTATTCCTCTTCAACTGACCGCTTTGTTTTCTATGCAAAAACCACTTCGCCACAGAAGACTCGATATTATTGGCATAGCAAGTTCTGCTCTTCTCCTTTCAAAACTTGCTGAAAGCTCTATTTAAAAGAACAGATTGGCCGGGGTAATTCACACCCTTCAATGCCAGCTTAATGTTTAGGTTAGTGGGAATCACAGAGGAATTAGGGATGGAAACTTCTTTGCTGGTGGTAGAAGCGGTCTGGTGAATTTTTAGAGAGAAGAGGCCGTCGATGTTTGAATGTAGAAAATTGTTCTGGCTGCAGCCTGCAGTATGGACTTGTTGGTGTGTGTAGCTCCCAGTGTTCTGACAGCGCGACGTTTTGGGGAAGCATGTGATTCAGCAGCTACCAGTGGGCTTCGTGCGGCGGAGATTTTGTGGCTGTTTGCGGAGTTGATAACAGAGGGTCGTTAAGAGAAGCCTGCATGCAGTAGGCAAAGGAGTAATGTTTGCCGGCGGGGGACGTGCGGCGATTAACCTGTGCGGTAGTGAAAAGGAGTTAAAAAGAAGGAAGTGTGCGGATGCGGAAAGAATGGAATAATTGTGGTAGGCTGCCGGCTGAGTAGTTTGGTGAATGTTTGGTGTGGGTCCGGCGCTGCCGATTGGATGGTGGTGCTGCAGTGTGAGTCAGATAAAAAAAAAAAAAGAACATTAGTAGTATCCAATGGGACCAACTGGCATGTATAGAGGCGTGTAATGCAAAAGAGCTGTTTTTGGTAGCTTCTCTCGCTTACGGCCATACCACCCTGAACACGCCCGATCTCATCTGATCTCGGAAGCTAAGCAGGGTAGGGTCTGGTTAGTACTTGGATGGGAGACCACCTGGGAATACCAGGTGCTGTAAGCTTTTCTCACTTTTACTTTATACAGGGGGCGCTCCACTTCACGATAAATTTAAATCTATCACTCCCCTTCCATTTTACTATTTTATATATATATATATATTTTTTTTTCTCTCATTCATAAAGGCAGCTTTTAGAAACCGTTTTACTCTAAATACTTCCTGGTAATTCTAGGTGCTGTAAGCTGTTCGTGCCTTTATTCCACCAGGGCGCGATCTTCTCACAAACTTGAAGACTGTCACTCCCCATTCACGTTTTACAACTTATTGTTAATGATAAAGAGACAGCTTTTTACACACAGTTTTAAACAAAGTACTGATATTATTCCTCTTCAACTGACCGCTTTGTTTTCTATGCAAAAACCACTTCGCCACAGAAGACTCAATATTATTGGCATAGCAAGTTCTGCTCTTCTCCTTTCAAAACTTGCTAAAAGCTGTATTTAAAAGAACAGATTGGCCGGGGTAATTCACACCCTTCAATGCCAGCTTAATGTTTAGGTTAGTGGGAATCACAGGGGAATTAGGGATAGAAACTTCTTTGCTGGTGGTAGAAGCGGTCTGGTGAATTTTTAGAGAGAAGAGGCCGTCGATGTTTGAATGTAGAAAATAGTTCTGGCTGCAGCCTGCAGTATGGACTTGTTGGTGTGTGTAGCTCCCAGTGTTCTGACAGCGCAACGTTTTGGGGAAGCATGTGATTCAGCAGCTAGCAGTGGGCTTCGTGCGGCGGAGATTTTGTGGCTGTTAGCGGAGTTGATAACAGAGGGTCGTTAAGAGAAGCCTGCATGCAGTAGGCAAAGGAGTAATGTTTGCCGGCGGGGGACGTGCGGCGATTAACCTGTGCGGTAGTGAAAAGGAGTTAAAAAGAAGGAAGTGTGCGGATGCGGAAAGAATGGAATAATTGTGGTAGGCTGCCGGCTGAGTAGTTTGGTGAATGTTTGGTGTGGGTCCGGCGCTGCCGATTGGATGGTGGTGCTGCAGTGTGAGTCAGATAAAAAAAAAAAAAAAACAGGAGTATGATCCAATGGGACTAACTGGCATGTATAGACACGTGTAATGCAAAAGGGCTGTTTTTGGTCACGTCTCTCGCTTATGGCCGTACCACCCTGAACACGCCCGATCTCATCCGATCTCGGAAGCCAAGCAGGGTAGGGTCTGGTTAGTACTTGGATGGGAGACCTCCTGGGAATACCAGGTGCTGTAAGCTTTTCTCACTTTTACTTTAAACAGGGGGCGCTCCACTTCACGATTAATTTAAATCTATCACTCCCCTTCCATTTTACTATTTTACATATATATATATATTTTTCTCTCATTCATAAAGGCAGCTTTTACACACCGTTTTACTCTAAATACTTCCTGGTAATTCTAGGTGCTGTAAGCTGTTCGTGCCTTTATTCCACCAGGGCGCGATCTTCTCACAAACTTGAAGACTGTCACTCCCCATTCACGTTTTACAACTTATTGTTAATGATAAAGAGACAGCTTTTTACACACAGTTTTAAACAAAGTACTGATATTATTCCTCTTCAACTGACCGCTTTGTTTTCTATGCAAAAACCACTTCGCCACAGAAGACTCGATATTATTGGCATAGCAAGTTCTGCTCTTCTCCTTTCAAAACTTGCTAAAAGCTGTATTTAAAAGAACAGATTGGCCGGGGTAATTCACACCCTTCAATGCCAGCTTAATGTTTAGGTTAGTGGGAATCACAGAGGAATTAGGGATGGAAACTTCTTTGCTGGTGGTAGAAGCGGTCTGGTGAATTTTTAGAGAGAAGAGGCCGTCGATGTTTGAATGTAGAAAATTGTTCTGGCTGCAGCCTGCAGTATGGACTTGTTGGTGTGTGTAGCTCCCAGTGTTCTGACAGCGCGACGTTTTGGGGAAGCATGTGATTCAGCAGCTACCAGTGGGCTTCGTGCAGCGGAGATTTTGTGGCTGTTAGCGGAGTTGATAACAGAGGGTCGTTAAGAGAAGCCTGCATGCAGTAGGCAAAGGAGTAATGTTTGCCGGCGGGGGACGTGCAGCGATTAACCTGTGCAGTAGTGAAAAGGAGTTAAAAAGAAGGAAGTGTGCGGATGCGGAAAGAATGGAATAATTGTGGTAGGCTGCCGGCTGAGTAGTTTGGTGAATGTTTGGTGTGGGTCCGGCGCTGCCGATTGGATGGTGGTGCTGCAGTGTGAGTCAGATAAAAAAAATAAAAAAAACAGGAGTAGGATCCAATGGGACTAACTGGCATGTATAGACGCGTGTAATGCAAAAGGGCTGTTTTTGGTCACGTCTCTCGCTTATGGCCATACCACCCTGAACACGCCCGATCTCATCCGATCTCGGAAGCCAAGCAGGGTAGGGTTTGGTTAGTACTTGGATGGGAGACCTCCCGGGAATACCAGGTGCTGTAAGCTTTTCTCACTTTTACTTTATACAGGGGGCGCTCCACTTCACGATTAATTTAAATCTATCACTCCCCTTCCATTTTACTATTTTATATATATATATATATATATATATATTTTTCTCTCATTCATAAAGGCAGCTTTTACACACCATTTTACTTTAAATACTTCCTGGTAATTCTAGGTGCTGTAAGCTGTTCGTGCCTTTATTCCACCAGGGCGCGATCTTCTCACAAACTTGAAGACTGTCACTCCCCATTCACGTTTTACAACTTATTGTTAATGATAAAGAGACAGCTTTTTACACACAGTTTTAAACAAAGTACTGATATTATTCCTCTTCAACTGACCGCTTTGTTTTCTATGCAAAAACCACTTCGCCACAGAAGACTCGATATTATTGGCATAGCAAGTTCTGCTCTTCTCCTTTCAAAACTTGCTAAAAGCTGTATTTAAAAGAACAGATTGGCCGGGGTAATTCACACCCTTCAATGCCAGCTTAATGTTTAGGTTAGTGGGAATCACAGGGGAATTAGGGATGGAAACTTCTTTGCTGGTGGTAGAAGCGGTCTGGTGAATTTTTAGAGAGAAGAGGCCGTCGATGCAAACTTTGAATGTAGAAAATAGTTCTGGCTGCAGCCTGCAGTATGGACTTGTTGGTGTGTGTAGCTCCCAGTGTTCTGACAGCGCAACGTTTTGGGGAAGCATGTGATTCAGCAGCTACCAGTGAGCTTCGTGCGGCGGAGATTTTGTGGCTGTTAGCGGAGTTGATAACAGAGGGTCGTTAAGAGAAGCCTGCATGTAGTAGGCAAAGGAGTAATGTTTTCCGGCGGGGGACGTGCGGCGATTAACCTGTGCGGTAGTGAAAAGGAGTTAAAAAGAAGGAAGTATGCGGATGTGGAAAGAATGGAATAATTGTGGTAGGCTGCCGGCTGAGTAGTTTGGTGAATGTTTGGTGTGGGTCCGGCGCTGCCGATTGGATGGTGGTGCTGCAGTGTGAGTCAGATAAAAAAAAAAAAAAAACCAGGAGTATGATCCAATGGGACTAACTGGCATGTATAGACGCGTGTAATGCAAAAGGGCTGTTTTTGGTCATGTCTCTCGCTTATGGCCATGCCACCCTGAACACGCCCGATCTCATCCGATCTCGGAAGCCAAGCAGCGTAGGGTCTGGTTAGTACTTGGATGGGAGACCTCCTGGGAATACCAGGTGCTGTAAGCTTTTCTCACTTTTACTTTATACAGGGGGCGCTCCACTTCACGATTAATTTAAATCTATCACTCCCCTTCCATTTTACTATTTTATATATATATATATATATTTCTCTCATTCATAAAGGCAGCATTTACACACCGTTTTACTCCAAATACTTCCTGGTAATTCTAGGTGCTGTAAGCTGTTCGTGCCTTTATTTCACCAGGGCGCGATCTTCTCACAAACTTGAAGACTGTCACTCCCCATTCACGTTTTACAACTTATTGTTAATGATAAAGAGACAGCTTTTTACACACAGTTTTAAACAAAGTACTGATATTATTCCTCTTCAACTGACCGCTTTGTTTTCTATGCAAAAACCACTTCGCCACAGAAGACTCGATATTATTGGCATAGCAAGTTCTGCTCTTCTCCTTTCAAAACTTGCTAAAAGCTGTATTTAAAAGAACAGATTGGCCGGGGTAATTGACACCCTTCAATGCCAGCTTAATGTTTAGGTTAATGGGAATCACAGGGGAATTAGGGATGGAAACTTCTTTGCTGGTGGTAGAAGCGGTCTGGTGAATTTTTAGAGAGAAGAGGCCGTCGATGCAAACTTTGAATGTAGAAAATAGTTCTGGCTGCAGCCTGCAGTATGGACTTGTTGGTGTGTGTAGCTCCCAGTGTTCTGACAGCGCAACGTTTTGGGGAAGCATGTGATTCAGCAGCTACCAGTGAGCTTCGTGCGGCGGAGATTTTGTGGCTGTTAGCGGAGTTGATAACAGAGGGTCGTTAAGAGAAGCCTGCATGCAGTAGGCAAAGGAGTAATGTTTGCCGGCGGGGGACGTGCGGCGATTAACCTGTCCGGTAGTGAAAAGGAGTTAAAAAGAAGGAAGTGTGCGGATGTGGAAAGAATGGAATAATTGTGGTAGGCTGCCGGCTGAGTAGTTTGGTGAATGTTTGGTGTGGGTCCGGCGCTGCCGATTGGATGGTGGTGCTGCAGTGTGAGTCAGATAAAAAAAAAAAAAAAACCAGGAGTATGATCCAATGGGACTAACTGGCATGTATAGACGCGTGTAATGCAAAAGGGCTGTTTTTGGTCATGTCTCTCGCTTATGGCCATGCCACCCTGAACACGCCCGATCTCATCCGATCTCGGAAGCCAAGCAGCGTAGGGTCTGGTTAGTACTTGGATGGGAGACCTCCTGGGAATACCAGGTGCTGTAAGCTTTTCTCACTTTTACTTTATACAGGGGGCGCTCCACTTCACGATTAATTTAAATCTATCACTCCCCTTCCATTTTACTATTTTATATATATATATATATATTTCTCTCATTCATAAAGGCAGCTTTTACACACCGTTTTACTCCAAATACTTCCTGGTAATTCTAGGTGCTGTAAGCTGTTCGTGCCTTTATTCCACCAGGGCGCGATCTTCTCACAAACTTGAAGACTGTCACTCCCCATTCACGTTTTACAACTTATTGTTAATGATAAAGAGACAGCTTTTTACACACAGTTTTAAACAAAGTACTGATATTATTCCTCTTCAACTGACCGCTTTGTTTTCTATGCAAAAACCACTTCGCCACAGAAGACTCGATATTATTGGCATAGCAAGTTCTGCTCTTCTCCTTTCAAAACTTGCTAAAAGCTGTATTTAAAAGAACAGATTGGCCGGGGTAATTCACACCCTTCAATGCCAGCTTAATGTTTAGGTTAATGGGAATCACAGGGGAATTAGGGATGGAAACTTCTTTGCTGGTGGTAGAAGCGGTCTGGTGAATTTTTAGAGAGAAGAGGCCGTCGATGCAAACTTTGAATGTAGAAAATAGTTCTGGCTGCAGCCTGCAGTATGGACTTGTTGGTGTGTGTAGCTCCCAGTGTTCTGACAGCGCAACGTTTTGGGGAAGCATGTGATTCAGCAGCTACCAGTGAGCTTCGTGCGGCGGAGATTTTGTGGCTGTTAGCGGAGTTGATAACAGAGGGTCGTTAAGAGAAGCCTGCATGCAGTAGGCAAAGGAGTAATGTTTGCCGGCGGGGGACGTGCGGCGATTAACCTGTCCGGTAGTGAAAAGGAGTTAAAAAGAAGGAAGTGTGCGGATGTGGAAAGAATGGAATAATTGTGGTAGGCTGCCGGCTGAGTAGTTTGGTGAATGTTTGGTGTGGGTCCGGCGCTGCCGATTGGATGGTGGTGCTGCAGTGTGAGTCAGATAAAAAAAAAAAAAAAACCAGGAGTATGATCCAATGGGACTAACTGGCATGTATAGACGCGTGTAATGCAAAAGGGCTGTTTTTGGTCATGTCTCTCGCTTATGGCCATGCCACCCTGAACACGCCCGATCTCATCCGATCTCGGAAGCCAAGCAGCGTAGGGTCTGGTTAGTACTTGGATGGGAGACCTCCTGGGAATACCAGGTGCTGTAAGCTTTTCTCACTTTTACTTTATACAGGGGGCGCTCCACTTCACGATTAATTTAAATCTATCACTCCCCTTCCATTTTACTATTTTATATATATATATATATATTTTTTTTTTTTTTCTCTCATTCATAAAGGCAGCTTTTACACACCATTTTACTTTAAATACTTCCTGGTAATTCTAGGTGCTGTAAGCTCTTCGTGCCTTTATTCCACCAGGGCGCGATCTTCTCACAAACTTGAAGACTGTCACTCCCCATTCACGTTTTACAACTTATTGTTAATGATAAAGAGACAGCTTTTTACACACAGTTTTAAACAAAGTACTGATATTATTCCTCTTCAACTGACCGCTTTGTTTTCTATGCAAAAACCACTTCGCCACAGAAGACTCGATATTATTGGCATAGCAAGTTCTGCTCTTCTCCTTTCAAAACTTGCTAAAAGCTGTATTTAAAAGAACAGATTGGCCGGGGTAATTCACACCCTTCAATGCCAGCTTAATGTTTAGGTTAGTGGGAATCACAGAGGAATTAGGGATGGAAACTTCTTTGCTGGTGGTAGAAGCGGTCTGGTGAATTTTTAGAGAGAAGAGGCCGTCGATGTTTGAATGTAGAAAATAGTTCTGGCTGCAGCCTGCAGTATGGACTTGTTGGTGTGTGTAGCTCCCAGTGTTCTGACAGTGCGACGTTTTGGGGAAGCATGTGATTCAGCAGCTACCAGTGGCCTTCGTGCGGCGGAGATTTTGTGGCTGTTAGCGGAGTTGATAACAGAGGGTCGTTAAGAGAAGCCTGCATGCAGTAGGCAAAGGAGTAATGTTTGCCGGCGGGGGACGTGCAGCGATTAACCTGTGCAGTAGTGAAAAGGAGTTAAAAAGAAGGAAGTGTGCGGATGCGGAAAGAATGGAATAATTGTGGTAGGCTGCCGGCTGAGTAGTTTGGTGAATGTTTGGTGTGGGTCCGGCGCTGCCGATTGGATGGTGGTGCTGCAGTGTGAGTCAGATAAAAAAAAAAAAAAACAGGAGTAGGATCCAATGGGACTAACTGGCATGTATATACGTGTGTAATGCAACAGGGCTGTTTTTGGTCGCATCTCTCGCTTATGGCCATACCACCCTGAACACGCCCGATCTGATCCGATCTCGGAAGCCAAGCAGGGTAGGGTCTGGTTAGTACTTGGATGGGAGACCTCCTGGGAATACCAGGTGCTGTAAGCTTTTCTCACTTTTACTTTATACAGGGGGCGCTCCACTTCACGATTAATTTAAATCTATCACTCCCCTTCCATTTTATTATTTTATATATATATATATATATTTCTCTCATTCATAAAGGCAGCTTTTACACACCGTTTTACTCCAAATACTTCCTGGTAATTCTAGGTGCTGTAAGCTGTTCGTGCCTTTATTCCACCAGGGCGCGATCTTCTCACAAACTTGAAGACTGTCACTCCCCATTCACGTTTTACAACTTATTGTTAATGATAAAGAGACAGCTTTTTACACACAGTTTTAAACAAAGTACTGATATTATTCCTCTTCAACTGACCGCTTTGTTTTCTATGCAAAAACCACTTCGCCACAGAAAACTCGATATTATTGGCATAGCAAGTTCTGCTCTTCACCTTTCAAAACTTGCTAAAAGCTGTATTTAAAAGAACAGATTGGCCGGGGTAATTCACACCCTTCAATGCCAGCTTAATGTTTAGGTTAGTGGGAATCACAGAGGAATTAGGGATGGAAACTTCTTTGCTGGTGGTAGAAGCGGTCTGGTGAATTTTTAGAGAGAAGAGGCCGTCGATGTTTGAATGTAGAAAATAGTTCTGGCTGCAGCCTGCAGTATGGACTTGTTGGTGTGTGTAGCTCCCAGTGTTCTGACAGCGCGACGTTTTGGGGAAGCATGTGATTCAGCAGCTACCAGTGGGCTTCGTGCGGCGGAGATTTTGTGGCTGTTAGCGGAGTTGATAACAGAGGGTCGTTAAGAGAAGCCTGCATGCAGCAGGCAAAGGAGTAATGTTTGCCGGCGGGGGACGTGCGGCGATTAACCTGTGCGGTAGTGAAAAGGAGTTAAAAAGAAGGAAGTGTGCGGATGCGGAAAGAATGGAATAATTGTGGTAGGCTGCCGGCTGAGTAGTTTGGTGAATGTTTGGTGTGGGTCCGGCGCTGCCGATTGGATGGTGGTGCTGCAGTGTGAGTCAGATAAAAAAAATAAAAAAAACAGGAGTATGATCCAATGGGACTAACTGGCATGTATAGACGCGTGTAATGCAAAAGGGCTGTTTTTGGTAGCGTCTCTCGCTTATGGCCATACCACCCTGAACACGCCCGATCTCATCTGATCTCGGAAGCCAAGCAGGGTAGGGTCTGGTTAGTACTTGGATGGGAGACCTCCTGGGAATACCAGGTGCTGTAAGCTTTTCTCACTTTTACTTTATACAGGGGGCGCTCCACTTCACGATTAATTTAAATCTATCACTCCCCTTCCATTTTACTATTTTATATATATTTATATTTTTCTCTCATTCATAAAGGCAGCTTTTACACACCATTTTACTTTAAATACTTCCTGGTAATTCTAGGTGCTGTAAGCTGTTCGTGCCTTTATTTCTCCAGGGCGCGATCTTCTCACAAACTTGAAGACTGTCACTCCCCATTCACGTTTTACAACTTATTGTTAATGATAATGAGACAGCTTTTTACTCACAGTTTTAAACAAAGTACTGATATTATTCCTCTTCAACTGACCGCTTTGTTTTCTATGCAAAAACCACTTCGCCACAGAAGACTCGATATTATTGGCATAGCAAGTTCTGCTCTTCTCCTTTCAAAACTTGCTAAAAGCTGTATTTAAAAGAACAGATTGGCCGGGGTAATTCACACCCTTCAATGCCAGCTTAATGTTTAGGTTAGTGGGAATCACAGAGGAATTAGGGATGGAAACTTCTTTGCTGGTGGTAGAAGCGGTCTCGTGAATTTTTAGAGAGAAGAGGCCGTCGATGTTTGAATGTAGAAAATAGTTCTGGCTGCAGCCTGCAGTATGGACTTGTTGGTGTGTGTAGCTCCCAGTGTTCTGACAGCGCGACGTTTTGGGGAAGCATGTGATTCAGCAGCTACCAGTGGGCTTCGTGCGGCGGAGATTTTGTGGCTGTTAGCGGAGTTGATAACAGAGGGTCGTTAAGAGAAGCCTGCATGCAGTAGGCAAAGGAGTAATGTTTGCCGGCGGGGGACGTGCGGCGATTAACCTGTGCGGTAGTGAAAAGGAGTTAAAAAGAAGGAAGTGTGCGGATGCGGAAAGAATGGAATAATTGTGGTAGGCTGCCGGCTGAGTAGTTTGGTGAATGTTTGGTGTGGGTCCGGCGCTGCCGACTGGATGGTGGTGCTGCAGTGTGAGTCAGATAAAAAAAAAAAAAACCAGGAGTAGGATCCAATGGGACTGACTGGCATGTATAGACGCGTGTAATGCAAAAGGCCTGTTTTTGGTCGCATCTCTCGCTTATGGCCATACCACCCTGAACACGCCCGATCTCATCTGATCTCGGAAGCCAAGCAGGGTAGGGTCTGGTTAGTACTTGGATGGGAGACCTCCTGGAAATACCTGGTGCTGTAAGCTTTTCTCACTTTTACTTTATACAGGGGGCGCTCCACTTCACGATTAATTTAAATCTATCACTCCCCTTCCATTTTACTATTTTATATATATATATATATTTCTCTCATTCATAAAGGCAGCTTTTACACACCGTTTTACTCCAAATACTTCCTGGTAATTCTAGGTGCTGTAAGCTGTTCGTGCCTTTATTCCAGCAGGGCGCGATCTTCTCACAAACTTGAAGACTGTTTCTCCCCATTCACGTTTTACAACTTATTGTTAATGATAAAGAGACAGCTTTTTACACACAGTTTTAAACAAAGTACTGATATTATTCCTCTTCAACTGACCGCTTTGTTTTCTATGCAAAAACCACTTCGCCACAGAAGACTCGATATTATTGGCATAGCAAGTTCTGCTCTTCTCCTTTCAAAACTTGCTAAAAGCTGTATTTAAAAGAACAGATTGGCCGGGGTAATTCACACCCTTCAATACCAGCTTAATGTTTAGGTTAGTGGGAATCACAGAGGAATTAGGGATGGAAACTTCTTTGCTGGTGGTAGAAGCGGTCTGGTGAATTTTTAGAGAGAAGAGGCCGTCGATGTTTGAATGTAGAAAATAGTTCTGGCTGCAGCCTGCAGTATGGACTTGTTGGTGTGTGTAGCTCCCAGTGTTCTGACAGCGCGACGTTTTGGGGAAGCATGTGATTCAGCAGCTACCAGTGGGCTTCGTGCGGCGGAGATTTTGTGGCTGTTAGCGGAGTTGATAACAGAGGGTCGTTAAGAGAAGCCTGCATGCAGTAGGCAAAGGAGTAATGTTTGCCGGCGGGGGACGTGCGGCGATTATCCTGTGCGGTAGTGAAAAGGAGTTAAAAAGAAGGAAGTGTGCGGATGCGGAAAGAATGGAATAATTGTGGTAGGCTGCCGGCTGAGTAGTTTGGTGAATGTTTGGTGTGGGTCCGGCGCTGCCGATTGGATGGTGGGGCTGCAGTGTGAGTCAGATAAAAAAAAAAAAAAACCAGGAGTAGGATCCAATGGGACTACCTGGCATGTATAGACGCGTGTAATGCAAAAGGGCTGTTTTTGGTAGCATCTCTTGCTTACGGCCATACCACCCTGAACACGCCCGATCTCATCTGATCTTGGAAGCTAAGCAGGGTAGGGTCTGGTTAGTACTTGGATGGGAGACCACCTGGGAATACCAGGTGCTGTAAGCTTTTCTCACTTTTACTTTATACAGGGGGTGCTCCACTTCACGATTAATTTAAATCTATCACTCCCCTTCCTTTTTACTATTTTATATATATATATATATTTATATATATATATATTTTTCTCTCATTCATAAAGGCAGCTTTTAGAAACCATTTTACTCTAAATACTTCCTGGTAATTCTAGGTGCTGTAAGCTGTTCGTGCCTTTATTCCACCAGGGCGCGATCTTCTCACAAACTTGAAGACTGTCACTCCCCATTCACGTTTTACAACTTATTGTTAATGATAAAGAGACAGCTTTTTACACACAGTTTTAAAGAAAGTACTGATATTATTCCTCTTCAACTGACCGCTTTGTTTTCTATGCAAAAACCACTTCGCCACAGAAGACTCGATATTATTGGCATAGCAAGTTCTGCTCTTCTCCTTTCAAAACTTGCTAAAAGCTGTATTTAAAAGAACAGATTGGCCGGGGTAATTCACACCCTTCAATGCCAGCTTAATGTTTAGGTTAGTGGGAATCACAGAGGAATTAGGGATGGAAACTTCTTTGCTGGTGGTAGAAGCGGTCTGGTGAATTTTTAGAGAGAAGAGGCCGTCGATGTTTGAATGTAGAAAATTGTTCTGGCTGCAGCCTGCAGTATGGACTTGTTGGTGTGTGTAGCTCCCAGTGTTCTGACAGCGCGACGTTTTGGGGAAGCATGTGATTCAGCAGCTACCAGTGGGCTTCGTGCGGCGGAGATTTTGTGGCTGTTAGCGGAGTTGATAACAGAGGGTCGTTAAGAGAAGCCTACATGCAGTAGGCAAAGGAGTAATGTTTGCCGGCGGGGGACGTGCGGCGATTAACCTGTGCGGTAGTGAAAAGGAGTTAACAAGAAGGAAGTGTGCGGATGCGGAAAGAATGGAATAATTGTGGTAGGCTGCCGGCTGAGTAGTTTGGTGAATGTTTGGTGTGGGTCCGGCGCTGCCGATTGGATGGTGGGGCTGCAGTGTGAGTCAGATAAAAAAAAAAAAAACCAGGAGTAGGATCCAATGGGACTAACTGGCATGTATAGACGCGTGTAATGCAAAAGGGCTGTTTTTGGTACCATCTCTCGCTTACGGCCATACCACCCTGAACACGCCCGATCTCGTCTGATCTCGGAAGCCAAGCAGTGTAGGGTCTGGTTAGTACTTGGATGGGAGACCACCTGGGAATACCAGGTGCTGTAAGCTTCTCTCACTTTTACTTTATACAGGGGGCGCTCCACTTCACGATTAATTTAAATCTATCACTCCCCTTCCATTTTACTATTTTATATATATATATATTTTTTTTTCTCTCATTCATAAAGGCAGCTTTTAGAAACCGTTTTACTCTAAATACTTCCTGGTAATTCTAGGTGCTGTAAGCTGTTCGTGCCTTTATTCCACCAGGACGCGATCTTCTCACCAACTTGAAGACTGTCACTCCCCATTCACGTTTTACAACTTATTGTTAATGATAAAGAGACAGCTTTTTACACACAGTTTTAAAGAAAGTACTGATATTATTCCTCTTCAACTGACCGCTTTGTTTTCTATGCAAAAACCACTTCGCCACAGAAGACTCGATATTATTGGCATAGCAAGTTCTGCTCTTCTCCTTTCAAAACTTGCTAAAAGCTGTATTTAAAAGAACAGATTGGCCGGGGTAATTCACACCCTTCAATGCCAGCTTAATGTTTAGGTTAGTGGGAATCACAGAGGAATTAGGGATGGAAACTTCTTTGCTGGTGGTAGAAGCGGTCTGGTGAATTTTTAGAGAGAAGAGGCCGTCGATGTTTGAATGTAGAAAATTGTTCTGGCTGCAGCCTGCAGTATGGACTTGTTGGTGTGTGTAGCTCCCAGTGTTCTGACAGCGCGACGTTTTGGGGAAGCATGTGATTCAGCAGCTACCAGTGGGCTTCGTGCGGCGGAGATTTTGTGGCTGTTAGCGGAGTTGATAACAGAGGGTCGTTAAAAGAAGCCTACATGCAGTAGGCAAAGGAGTAATGTTTGCCGGCGGGGGACGTGCGGCGATTAACCTGTGCGGTAGTGAAAAGGAGTTAACAAGAAGGAAGTGTGCGGATGCGGAAAGAATGGAATAATTGTGGTAGGCTGCCGGCTGAGTAGTTTGGTGAATGTTTGGTGTGGGTCCGGCGCTGCCGATTGGATGGTGGGGCTGCAGTGTGAGTCAGATAAAAAAAAAAAAAAAACCAGGAGTAGGATCCAATGGGACTAACTGGCATGTATAGACGCGTGTAATGCAAAAGGGCTGTTTTTGGTACCATCTCTCGCTTACGGCCATACCACCCTGAACACGCCCGATCTCGTCTGATCTCGGAAGCCAAGCAGGGTAGGGTCTGGTTAGTACTTGGATGGGAGACCACCTGGGAATACCAGGTGCTGTAAGCTTTTCTCACTTTTACTTTATACAGGGGGCGCTCCACTTCACGATTAATTTAAATCTATCACTCCCCTTCCATTTTACTATTTTATATATATATATATTTTTTTCTCTCATTCATAAAGGCAGCTTTTAGAAGCCGTTTTACTCTGAATACTTCCTGGTAATTCTAGGTGCTGTAAGCTGTTCGTGCCTTTATTCCACCAGGGCGCGATCTTCTCACCAACTTGAAGACTGTCACTCCCCATTCACGTTTTACAACTTATTGTTAATGATAAAGAGACAGCTTTTTACACACAGTTTTAAACAAAGTACTGATATTATTCCTCTTCAACTGACCGCTTTGTTTTCTATGCAAAAACCACTTCGCCACAGAAGACTCGATATTATTGGCATAGCAAGTTCTGCTCTTCTCCTTTCAAAACTTGCTAAAAGCTGTATTTAAAAGAACAGATTGGCCGGGGTAATTCACACCCTTCAATGCCAGCTTAATATTTAGGTTAGTGGGAATCACAGAGGAATTAGGGATGGAAACTTCTTTGCTGGTGGTAGAAGCGGTCTGGTGAATTTTTAGAGAGAAGAGGCCGTCGATGTTTGAATGTAGAAAATTGTTCTGGCTGCAGCCTGCAGTATGGACTTGTTGGTGTGTGTAGCTCCCAGTGTTCTGACAGCGCGACGTTTTGGGGAAGCATGTGATTCAGCAGCTACCAGTGGGCTTCGTGCGGCGGAGATTTTGTGGCTGTTAGCGGAGTTGATAACAGAGGGTCGTTAAGAGAAGCCTACATGCAGTAGGCAAAGGAGTAATGTTTGCCGGCGGGGGACGTGCGGCGATTAACCTGTGCGGTAGTGAAAAGGACTTAAAGAGAAGGAAGTGTGCGGATGCGGAAAGAATGGAATAATTGTGGTAGGCTGCCGGCTGAGTAGTTTGGTGAATGTTTGGTGTGGGTCCGGCGCTGCCGATTGGATGGTGGGGCTGCAGTGTGAGTCAGATAAAAAAAAAAAACCAGGAGTAGGATCCAATGGGACTAACTGGCATGTATAGACGCGTGTAATGCAAAAGGGCTGTTTTTGGCAGCATCTCTTGCTTACGGCCATACCACCCTGAACACGCCTGATCTCGTCTGATCTCGGAAGCTAAGTGGGGTAGGGTCTGGTTAGTACTTGGATGGGAGACTGCCTGTGAATACCACGTGCTGTAAGCTGTTCTCACTTTTACTTTATACAGGGGGCGCTCCACTTCACGATTAATTTAAATCTATCACTCCCCTTCCATTTTACTATTTTATATATATATATTTTTTCTCTCATTCATAAAGGCAGCCTTTACACACCGTTTTACTCTAAATACTGCCTGGTAATTCTAGGTGCTGTAAGCTGTTCGTGCCTTTATTCCACCAGGGCGCGATCTTCTGACAAACTTGAAGACTGTCACTCCACATTCACGTTTTACAACTTATTGTTAATGATAAAGAGACAGCTTTTTACACACAGTTTTAAACAAAGTACTGATATTATTCCTCTTCAACTGACCGCTTTGTTTTCTATGCAAAAACCACTTCGCCACAGAAGACTCGATATTATTGGCATAGCAAGTTCTGCTCTTCTCCTTTCAAAACTTGCTAAAAGCTGTATTTAAAAGAACAGATTGGCCGGGGTAATTCACACCCTTCAATGCCAGCTTAATGTTTAGGTTAGTGGGAATCACAGAGGAATTAGGGATGGAAACTTCTTTGCTGGTGGTAGAAGCGGTCTGGTGAATTTTTAGAGAGAAGAGGCCGTCGATGTTTGAATGTAGAAAATAGTTCTGGCTGCAGCCTGCAGTATGGACTTGTTGGTGTGTGTAGCTCCCAGTGTTCTGACAGCGCGACATTTTGGGGAAGCATGTGATTCAACAGCTACCAGTGGGCTTCGTGCGGCAGAGATTTTGTGGCTGTTAGCGGAGTTGATAACAGAGGGTTGTTAAGAGAAGCCTGCAAGAGGTAGGCAAAGGAGTAATGTTTGCCGGCGGGGGACGTGCAGCAATTAACCTGTGCGGTAGTGAAAAGGAGTTAAAGAGAAGGAAGTGTGCGGATGCGGAAAGAATGGAATAATTGTGGTAGGCTGCCGGATGAGTAGTTTGGTGAATGTTTGGTGTGGGTCCGGCACTGCCGATTGGATGGTGGTGCTGCAGTGTGAGTCAGATAAAAAAAAAAAAAAACAGGAGTAGGATCCAATGGGACTAACTGGTATGTATAGACGCGTGTAATGCAAAAGGGCTATTTTTGGTAGCGTCTCTCGCTTACGGCCATACCACCCTGAACGCACCCGATCTCGTCTGATCTCGGAAGCTAAGCAGGGTAGGGTCTGGTTAGTACTTGAATGGGAGACCACCTGGGAATACCAGGTGCTGTAAGCTTTTCTCACTTTTACTTTATACAGGGGGCGCTCCACTTCACGATTAATTTAAATCTATCACTCCCCTTCCATTTTACTATATTATATATTTCTTTTTTCTCTCATTCATAAAGGCAGCTTTTAGAAACCGTTTTACTCTAAATACTGCCGGGTAATTCTAGGTGCTGTAAGCTGTTCGTGCCTTTATTCCACCAGGGCGCGATCTTCTCACCAACTTGAAGACTGTCACTCCCCATTCACGTTTTACAACTTATTGTTAATGATAAAGAGACAGCTTTTTACACACAGTTTTAAACAAAGTACTGATATTATTCCTCTTCAACTGACCGCTTTGTTTTCTATGCAAAAACCACTTCGCCACAGAAGACTCGATATTATTGGCATAGCAAGTTCTGCTCTTCTCCTTTCAAAACTTGCTAAAAGCTGTATTTAAAAGAACAGATTGGCCGGGGTAATTCACACCCTTCAATGCCAGCTTAATATTTAGGTTAGTGGGAATCACAGAGGAATTAGGGATGGAAACTTCTTTGCTGGTGGTATAAGCGGTCTGGTGAATTTTTAGAGAGAAGAGGCCGTCGATGTTTGAATGTAGAAAATTGTTCTGGCTGCAGCCTGCAGTATGGACTTGTTGGTGTGTGTAGCTCCCAGTGTTCTGACAGCGCGACGTTTTGGGGAAGCATGTGATTCAGCAGCTACCAGTGGGCTTCGTGTGGCGGAGATTTTGTGGCTGTTAGCGGAGTTGATAACAGAGGGTCGTTAAGAGAAGCCTACATGCAGTAGACAAAGGAGTAATGTTTGCCGGCGGGGGACGTGCGGCGATTAACCTGTGCGGTAGTGAAAAGGAGTTAAAAAGAAGGAAGTGTGCGGATGCGGAAAGAATGGAATAATTGTGGTAGGCTGCCGGCTGAGTAGTTTGGTGAATGTTTGGTGTGGGTCCGGCGCTGCCGATTGGATGGTGGGGCTGCAGTGTGAGTCAGATAAAAAAAAAAAAACCAGGAGTAGGATCCAATGGGACTAACTGGCATGTATAGACGCGTGTAATGCAAAAGGGCTGTTTTTGGTACCATCTCTCGCTTACGGCCATACCACCCTGAACACGCCCGATCTCGTCTGATCTCGGAAGCCAAGCAGGGTAGGGTCTGGTTAGTACTTGGATGGGAGACCACCTGGGAATACCAGGTGCTGTAAGCTTTTCTCACTTTTACTTTATACAGGGGGCGCTCCACTTCACGATTAATTTAAATCTATCACTCCCCTTCCATTTTACTATTTTATATATATATATTTTTTTTTCTCTCATTCATAAAGGCAGCTTTTAGAAGCCGTTTTACTCTAAATACTTCCTGGTAATTCTAGGTGCTGTAAGCTGTTCGTGCCTTTATTCCACCAGGGCGCGATCTTCTCACCAACTTGAAGACTGTCACTCCCCATTCACGTTTTACAACTTATTGTTAATGATAAAGAGACAGCTTTTTACACACAGTTTTAAACAAAGTACTGATATTATTCCTCTTCAACTGACCGCTTTGTTTTCTATGCAAAAACCACTTCGCCACAGAAGACTCGATATTATTGGCATAGCAAGTTCTGCTCTTCTCCTTTCAAAACTTGCTAAAAGCTGTATTTAAAAGAACAGATTGGCCGGGGTAATTCACACCCTTCAATGCCAGCTTAATATTTAGGTTAGTGGGAATCACAGAGGAATTAGGGATGGAAACTTCTTTGCTGGTGGTAGAAGCGGTCTGGTGAATTTTTAGAGAGAAGAGGCCGTCGATGTTTGAATGTAGAAAATTGTTCTGGCTGCAGCCTGCAGTATGGACTTGTTGGTGTGTGTAGCTCCCAGTGTTCTGACAGCGCGACGTTTTGGGGAAGCATGTGATTCAGCAGCTACCAGTGGGCTTCGTGCGGCGGAGATTTTGTGGCTGTTAGCGGAGTTGATAACAGAGGGTCGTTAAGAGAAGCCTACATGCAGTAGGCAAAGGAGTAATGTTTGCCGGCGGGGGACGTGCGGCGATTAACCTGTGCGGTAGTGAAAAGGACTTAAAGAGAAGGAAGTGTGCGGATGCGGAAAGAATGGAATAATTGTGGTAGGCTGCCGGCTGAGTAGTTTGGTGAATGTTTGGTGTGGGTCCGGCGCTGCCGATTGGATGGTGGGGCTGCAGTGTGAGTCAGATAAAAAAAAAAAACCAGGAGTAGGATCCAATGGGACTAACTGGCATGTATAGACGCGTGTAATGCAAAAGGGCTGTTTTTGGCAGCATCTCTTGCTTACGGCCATACCACCCTGAACACGCCTGATCTCGTCTGATCTCGGAAGCTAAGTGGGGTAGGGTCTGGTTAGTACTTGGATGGGAGACTGCCTGTGAATACCACGTGCTGTAAGCTGTTCTCACTTTTACTTTATACAGGGGGCGCTCCACTTCACGATTAATTTAAATCTATCACTCCCCTTCCATTTTACTATTTTATATATATATATTTTTTCTCTCATTCATAAAGGCAGCCTTTACACACCGTTTTACTCTAAATACTGCCTGGTAATTCTAGGTGCTGTAAGCTGTTCGTGCCTTTATTCCACCAGGGCGCGATCTTCTGACAAACTTGAAGACTGTCACTCCACATTCACGTTTTACAACTTATTGTTAATGATAAAGAGACAGCTTTTTACACACAGTTTTAAACAAAGTACTGATATTATTCCTCTTCAACTGACCGCTTTGTTTTCTATGCAAAAACCACTTCGCCACAGAAGACTCGATATTATTGGCATAGCAAGTTCTGCTCTTCTCCTTTCAAAACTTGCTAAAAGCTGTATTTAAAAGAACAGATTGGCCGGGGTAATTCACACCCTTCAATGCCAGCTTAATGTTTAGGTTAGTGGGAATCACAGAGGAATTAGGGATGGAAACTTCTTTGCTGGTGGTAGAAGCGGTCTGGTGAATTTTTAGAGAGAAGAGGCCGTCGATGTTTGAATGTAGAAAATAGTTCTGGCTGCAGCCTGCAGTATGGACTTGTTGGTGTGTGTAGCTCCCAGTGTTCTGACAGCGCGACATTTTGGGGAAGCATGTGATTCAACAGCTACCAGTGGGCTTCGTGCGGCAGAGATTTTGTGGCTGTTAGCGGAGTTGATAACAGAGGGTTGTTAAGAGAAGCCTGCAAGAGGTAGGCAAAGGAGTAATGTTTGCCGGCGGGGGACGTGCAGCAATTAACCTGTGCGGTAGTGAAAAGGAGTTAAAGAGAAGGAAGTGTGCGGATGCGGAAAGAATGGAATAATTGTGGTAGGCTGCCGGATGAGTAGTTTGGTGAATGTTTGGTGTGGGTCCGGCACTGCCGATTGGATGGTGGTGCTGCAGTGTGAGTCAGATAAAAAAAAAAAAAAACAGGAGTAGGATCCAATGGGACTAACTGGTATGTATAGACGCGTGTAATGCAAAAGGGCTATTTTTGGTAGCGTCTCTCGCTAACGGCCATACCACCCTGAACGCACCCGATCTCGTCTGATCTCGGAAGCTAAGCAGGGTAGGGTCTGGTTAGTACTTGAATGGGAGACCACCTGGGAATACCAGGTGCTGTAAGCTTTTCTCACTTTTACTTTATACAGGGGGCGCTCCACTTCACGATTAATTTAAATCTATCACTCCCCTTCCATTTTACTATATTATATATTTCTTTTTTCTCTCATTCATAAAGGCAGCTTTTAGAAACCGTTTTACTCTAAATACTGCCTGGTAATTCTAGGTGCTGTAAGCTGTTCGTGCCTTTATTCCACCAGGGCGCGATCTTCTCACCAACTTGAAGACTGTCACTCCCCATTCACGTTTTACAACTTATTGTTAATGATAAAGAGACAGCTTTTTACACACAGTTTTAAACAAAGTACTGATATTATTCCTCTTCAACTGACCGCTTTGTTTTCTATGCAAAAACCACTTCGCCACAGAAGACGCGATATTATTGGCATAGCAAGTTCTGCTCTTCTCCTTTCAAAACTTGCTAAAAGCTGTATTTAAAAGAACAGATTGGCCGGGGTAATTCACACCCTTCAATGCCAGCTTAATATTTAGGTTAGTGGGAATCACAGAGGAATTAGGGATGGAAACTTCTTTGCTGGTGGTATAAGCGGTCTGGTGAATTTTTAGAGAGAAGAGGCCGTCGATGTTTGAATGTAGAAAATTGTTCTGGCTGCAGCCTGCAGTATGGACTTGTTGGTGTGTGTAGCTCCCAGTGTTCTGACAGCGCGACGTTTTGGGGAAGCATGTGATTCAGCAGCTACCAGTGGGCTTCGTGCGGCGGAGATTTTGTGGCTGTTAGCAGAGTTGATAACAGAGGGTCGTTAAGAGAAGCCTACATGCAGTAGACAAAGGAGTAATGTTTGCCGGCGGGGGACGTGCGGCGATTAACCTGTGCGGTAGTGAAAAGGAGTTAAAAAGAAGGAAGTGTGCGGATGCGGAAAGAATGGAATAATTGTGGTAGGCTGCCGGCTGAGTAGTTTGGTGAATGTTTGGTGTGGGTCCGGCGCTGCCGATTGGATGGTGGGGCTGCAGTGTGAGTCAGATAAAAAAAAAAAAAACCAGGAGTAGGATCCAATGGGACTAACTGGCATGTATAGACGCGTGTAATGCAAAAGGGCTGTTTTTGGTAGCATCTCTCGCTTACGGCCATACCACCCTGAACACGCCCGATCTCATCTGATCTTGGAAGCTAAACAGGTTAGGGTCTGGTTAGTACTTGGATGGGAGACCTCCTGGGAATACCAGGTGCTGTAAGCTTTTCTCACTTTTACTTTATACAGGGGGCGCTCCACTTCACGATTAATTTAAATCTATCACTCCCCTTCCATTTTACTATTTTATATATATATATATATTTTTTTCTCTCATTCATAAAGGCAGCTTTTAGAAACCGTTTTACTCTAAATACTTCCTGGTAATTCTAGGTGCTGTAAGCTGTTCGTGCCTTTATTCCACCAGGGCGCGATCTTCTCACAAACTTGAAGACTGCCACTCCCCATTCACGTTTTACAACTTATTGTTAATGATAAAGAGACAGCTTTTTACACACAGTTTTAAACAAAGTACTGATATTATTCCTCTTCAACTGACCGCTTTGTTTTCTATGCAAAAACCACTTCGCCACAGAAGACTCGATATTATTGGCATAGCAAGTTCTGCTCTTCTCCTTTCAAAACTTGCTAAAAGCTGTATTTAAAAGAACAGATTGGCCGGGGTAATTCACACCCTTCAATGCCAGCTTAATGTTTAGGTTAGTGGGAATCACAGAGGAATTAGGGATGGAAACTTCTTTGCTGGTGGTAGAAGCGGTCTGGTGAATTTTTAGAGAGAAGAGGCCGTCGATGTTTGAATGTAGAAAATTGTTCTGGCTGCAGCCTGCAGTATGGACTTGTTGGTGTGTGTAGCTCCCAGTGTTCTGACAGCGCGACGTTTTGGGGAAGCATGTGATTCAGCAGCTACCAGTGGGCTTTGTGCAGCGGAGATTTTGTGGCTGTTAGCGGAGTTGATAACAGAGGGTCGTTAAGAGAAGCCTACATGCAGTAGGCAAAGGAGTAATGTTTGCTGGCGGGGGACGTGCGGCGATTAACCTGTGCGGTAGTGAAAAGGAGTTAAAAAGAAGGAAGTGTGCGGATGCGGAAAGAATGGAATAATTGTGGTAGGCTGCCGGCTGAGTAGTTTGGTGAATGTTTGGTGTGGGTCTGGCGCTGCCGATTGGATGGTGGGGCTGCAGTGTGAGTCAGATAAAAAAAAAAAAACAGGAGTAGGATCCAATGGGACTAACTGGCATGTATAGAGGCGTGTAATGCAAAAGGGCTGTTTTTGGTAGTTTTTCTCGCTCACGGCCATACCACCCTGAACACGCCCGATCTCGTCTGATCTCGGAAGCCAAGCAGGGTAGGGTGTGGTTAGTACTTGGATGGGAGACCACCTGGGAATACCAGGTGCTGTAAGCTTTTCTCACTTTTACTTTATACAGGGGGCGCTCCACTTCACGATTAATTTAAATCTATCACTCCCCTTCCATTTTACTATTTTATATATATATATTTTTTTTTCTCTCATTCATAAAGGCAGCTTTTAGAAACCGTTTTACTCTAAATACTTCCTGGTAATTCTAGGTGCTGTAAGCTGTTCGTGCCTTTATTCCACCAGGGCGCGATCTTCTCACAAACTTGAAGACTGTCACTCCCCATTCACGTTTTACAACTTATTGTTAATGATAAAGAGACAGCTTTTTACACACAGTTTTAAACAAAGTACTGATATTATTCCTCTTCAACTGACCGCTTTGTTTTCTATGCAAAAACCACTTCGCCACAGAAGACTCGATATTATTGGCATAGCAAGTTCTGCTCTTCTCCTTTCAAAACTTGCTAAAAGCTGTATTTAAAAGAACAGATTGGCCGGGGTAATTCACACCCTTCAATGCCAGCTTAATGTTTAGGTTAGTGGGAATCACAGAGGAATTAGGGATGGAAACTTCTTTGCTGGTGGTAGAAGCGGTCTGGTGAATTTTTAGAGAGAAGAGGCCGTCGATGTTTGAATGTAGAAAATTGTTCTGGCTGCAGCCTGCAGTATGGACTTGGTGTGTGTAGCTACCAGTGTTCTGACAGCGCGACGTTTTGGGGAAGCATGTGATTCAGCAGCTACCAGTGGGCTTCGTGCGGCGGAGATTTTGTGGCTGTTAGCGGAGTTGATAACAGAGGGTCGTTAAGAGAAGCCTGCATGCAGTAGGCAAAGGAGTAATGTTTGCCGGCGGGGGACGTGCGGCGATTAACCTGTGCGGTAGTGAAAAGGAGTTAAAAAGAAGGAAGTGTGCGGATGCGGAAAGAATGGAATAATTGTGGTAGGCTGCCGGCTGAGTAGTTTGGTGAATGTTTGGTGTGGGTCCGGCGCTGCCGATTGGATGGTGGGGCTGCAGTGTGAGTCAGATAAAAAAAAAAAAAAACAGGAGTAGGATCCAATGGGACTAACTGGCATGTATAGACGCGTGTAATGCAAAAGGGCTGTTTTTAGTAGCATCTTTCGCTTACGGCCATACTACCCTGAACACGCCCGATCTCGTCTGATCTCGGAAGCTAAGCAAGTTAGGTTCTGGTTAGTACTTGGATGGGAGACCACCTGGGAATACCAGGTGCTGCAAGCTTTTCTCACTTTTACTTTATACAGGGGGCGCTCCACTTCACGATTAATTTAAATCTATCACTCCCCTTCCATTTTACTATTTTATATATATATATATATTTTTCTCTCATTCATAAAGGCAGCTTTTACACACCGTTTTACTCTAAATACTTCCTGGTAATTCTAGGTGCTGTAAGCTGTTCGTGCCTTTATTCCACCAGGGCGCGATCTTCTCACAAACTTGAAGACTGTCACTCCCCATTCACGTTTTACAACTTATTGTTAATGATAAAGAGACATCTTTTTACACACAGTTTTAAACAAAGTACTGATATTATTCCTCTTCAACTGACCGCTTTGTTTTCTATGCAAAAACCACTTCGCCACAGAAGACTCGATATTATTGGCATAGCAAGTTCTGCTCTTCTCCTTTCAAAACTTGCTAAAAGCTGTATTTAAAAGAACAGATTGGCCGGGGTAATTCACACCCTTCAATGCCAGCTTAATGTTTAGGTTAGTGGGAATCACAGAGGAATTAGGGATGGAAACTTCTTTGCTGGTGGTAGAAGCGGTCTGGTGAATTTTTAGAGAGAAGAGGCCGTCGATGTTTGAATGTAGAAAATTGTTCTGGCTGCAGCCTGCAGTATGGACTTGTTGGTCTGTGTAGCTCCCAGTGTTCTGACAGCGCGACGTTTTGGGGAAGCATGTGATTCAGCAGCTACCAGTGGGCTTCGTGCGGCGGAGATTTTGTGGCTGTTAGCGGAGTTGATAACAGAGGGTCGTTAAAAGAAGCCTACATGCAGTAGGCAAAGGAGTAATGTTTGCCGGCGGGGGACGTGCGGCGATTAACCTGTGCGGTAGTGAAAAGGAGTTAACAAGAAGGAAGTGTGCGGATGCGGAAAGAATGGAATAATTGTGGTAGGCTGCCGGCTGAGTAGTTTGGTGAATGTTTGGTGTGGGTCCGGCGCTGCCGATTGGATGGTGGGGCTGCAGTGTGAGTCAGATAAAAAAAAAAAAACAGGAGTAGGATCCAATGGGACTAACTGGCATGTATAGAGGCGTGTAATGCAAAAGGGCTGTTTTTGGTAGTTTTTCTCGCTCACGGCCATACCACCCTGAACACGCCCGATCTCGTCTGATCTCGGAAGCCAAGCAGGGTAGGGTGTGGTTAGTACTTGGATGGGAGACCACCTGGGAATACCAGGTGCTGTAAGCTTTTCTCACTTTTACTTTATACAGGGGGCGCTCCACTTCACGATTAATTTAAATCTATCACTCCCCTTCCATTTTACTATTTTATATATATATATTTTTTTTTCTCTCATTCATAAAGGCAGCTTTTAGAAACCGTTTTACTCTAAATACTTCCTGGTAATTCTAGGTGCTGTAAGCTGTTCGTGCCTTTATTCCACCAGGGCGCGATCTTCTCACAAACTTGAAGACTGTCACTCCCCATTCACGTTTTACAACTTATTGTTAATGATAAAGAGACAGCTTTTTACACACAGTTTTAAACAAAGTACTGATATTATTCCTCTTCAACTGACCGCTTTGTTTTCTATGCAAAAACCACTTCGCCACAGAAGACTCGATATTATTGGCATAGCAAGTTCTGCTCTTCTCCTTTCAAAACTTGCTAAAAGCTGTATTTAAAAGAACAGATTGGCCGGGGTAATTCACACCCTTCAATGCCAGCTTAATGTTTAGGTTAGTGGGAATCACAGAGGAATTAGGGATGGAAACTTCTTTGCTGGTGGTAGAAGCGGTCTGGTGAATTTTTAGAGAGAAGAGGCCGTCGATGTTTGAATGTAGAAAATTGTTCTGGCTGCAGCCTGCAGTATGGACTTGGTGTGTGTAGCTACCAGTGTTCTGACAGCGCGACGTTTTGGGGAAGCATGTGATTCAGCAGCTACCAGTGGGCTTCGTGCGGCGGAGATTTTGTGGCTGTTAGCGGAGTTGATAACAGAGGGTCGTTAAGAGAAGCCTGCATGCAGTAGGCAAAGGAGTAATGTTTGCCGGCGGGGGACGTGCGGCGATTAACCTGTGCGGTAGTGAAAAGGAGTTAAAAAGAAGGAAGTGTGCGGATGCGGAAAGAATGGAATAATTGTGGTAGGCTGCCGGCTGAGTAGTTTGGTGAATGTTTGGTGTGGGTCCGGCGCTGCCGATTGGATGGTGGGGCTGCAGTGTGAGTCAGATAAAAAAAAAAAAAAACAGGAGTAGGATCCAATGGGACTAACTGGCATGTATAGACGCGTGTAATGCAAAAGGGCTGTTTTTAGTAGCATCTTTCGCTTACGGCCATACTACCCTGAACACGCCCGATCTCGTCTGATCTCGGAAGCTAAGCAAGTTAGGTTCTGGTTAGTACTTGGATGGGAGACCACCTGGGAATACCAGGTGCTGCAAGCTTTTCTCACTTTTACTTTATACAGGGGGCGCTCCACTTCACGATTAATTTAAATCTATCACTCCCCTTCCATTTTACTATTTTATATATATATATATTTTTCTCTCATTCATAAAGGCAGCTTTTACACACCGTTTTACTCTAAATACTTCCTGGTAATTCTAGGTGCTGTAAGCTGTTCGTGCCTTTATTCCACCAGGGCGCGATCTTCTCACAAACTTGAAGACTGTCACTCCCCATTCACGTTTTACAACTTATTGTTAATGATAAAGAGACATCTTTTTACACACAGTTTTAAACAAAGTACTGATATTATTCCTCTTCAACTGACCGCTTTGTTTTCTATGCAAAAACCACTTCGCCACAGAAGACTCGATATTATTGGAATAGCAAGTTCTGCTCTTCTCCTTTCAAAACTTGCTAAAAGCTGTATTTAAAAGAACAGATTGGCCGGGGTAATTCACACCCTTCAATGCCAGCTTAATGTTTAGGTTAGTGGGAATCACAGAGGAATTAGGGATGGAAACTTCTTTGCTGGTGGTAGAAGCGGTCTGGTGAATTTTTAGAGAGAAGAGGCCGTCGATGTTTGAATGTAGAAAATTGTTCTGGCTGCAGCCTGCAGTATGGACTTGTTGGTCTGTGTAGCTCCCAGTGTTCTGACAGCGCGACGTTTTGGGGAAGCATGTGATTCAGCAGCTACCAGTGGGCTTCGTGCGGCGGAGATTTTGTGGCTGTTAGCGGAGTTGATAACAGAGGGTCGTTAAAAGAAGCCTACATGCAGTAGGCAAAGGAGTAATGTTTGCCGGCGGGGGACGTGCGGCGATTAACCTGTGCGGTAGTGAAAAGGAGTTAACAAGAAGGAAGTGTGCGGATGCGGAAAGAATGGAATAATTGTGGTAGGCTGCCGGCTGAGTAGTTTGGTGAATGTTTGGTGTGGGTCCGGCGCTGCCGATTGGATGGTGGGGCTGCAGTGTGAGTCAGATAAAAAAAAAAAAACAGGAGTAGGATCCAATGGGACTAACTGGCATGTATAGAGGCGTGTAATGCAAAAGGGCTGTTTTTGGTAGTTTTTCTCGCTCACGGCCATACCACCCTGAACACGCCCGATCTCGTCTGATCTCGGAAGCCAAGCAGGGTAGGGTGTGGTTAGTACTTGGATGGGAGACCACCTGGGAATACCAGGTGCTGTAAGCTTTTCTCACTTTTACTTTATACAGGGGGCGCTCCACTTCACGATTAATTTAAATCTATCACTCCCCTTCCATTTTACTATTTTATATATATATATTTTTTTTTCTCTCATTCATAAAGGCAGCTTTTAGAAACCGTTTTACTCTAAATACTTCCTGGTAATTCTAGGTGCTGTAAGCTGTTCGTGCCTTTATTCCACCAGGGCGCGATCTTCTCACAAACTTGAAGACTGTCACTCCCCATTCACGTTTTACAACTTATTGTTAATGATAAAGAGACAGCTTTTTACACACAGTTTTAAACAAAGTACTGATATTATTCCTCTTCAACTGACCGCTTTGTTTTCTATGCAAAAACCACTTCGCCACAGAAGACTCGATATTATTGGCATAGCAAGTTCTGCTCTTCTCCTTTCAAAACTTGCTAAAAGCTGTATTTAAAAGAACAGATTGGCCGGGGTAATTCACACCCTTCAATGCCAGCTTAATGTTTAGGTTAGTGGGAATCACAGAGGAATTAGGGATGGAAACTTCTTTGCTGGTGGTAGAAGCGGTCTGGTGAATTTTTAGAGAGAAGAGGCCGTCGATGTTTGAATGTAGAAAATTGTTCTGGCTGCAGCCTGCAGTATGGACTTGGTGTGTGTAGCTACCAGTGTTCTGACAGCGCGACGTTTTGGGGAAGCATGTGATTCAGCAGCTACCAGTGGGCTTCGTGCGGCGGAGATTTTGTGGCTGTTAGCGGAGTTGATAACAGAGGGTCGTTAAGAGAAGCCTGCATGCAGTAGGCAAAGGAGTAATGTTTGCCGGCGGGGGACGTGCGGCGATTAACCTGTGCGGTAGTGAAAAGGAGTTAAAAAGAAGGAAGTGTGCGGATGCGGAAAGAATGGAATAATTGTGGTAGGCTGCCGGCTGAGTAGTTTGGTGAATGTTTGGTGTGGGTCCGGCGCTGCCGATTGGATGGTGGGGCTGCAGTGTGAGTCAGATAAAAAAAAAAAAAAACAGGAGTAGGATCCAATGGGACTAACTGGCATGTATAGACGCGTGTAATGCAAAAGGGCTGTTTTTAGTAGCATCTTTCGCTTACGGCCATACTACCCTGAACACGCCCGATCTCGTCTGATCTCGGAAGCTAAGCAAGTTAGGTTCTGGTTAGTACTTGGATGGGAGACCACCTGGGAATACCAGGTGCTGCAAGCTTTTCTCACTTTTACTTTATACAGGGGGCGCTCCACTTCACGATTAATTTAAATCTATCACTCCCCTTCCATTTTACTATTTTATATATATATATTTTTTTTTCTCTCATTCATAAAGGCAGCTTTTAGAAGCCGTTTTACTCTAAATACTTCCTGGTAATTCTAGGTGCTGTAAGCTGTTCGTGCCTTTATTCCACCAGGGCGCGATCTTCTCACCAACTTGAAGACTGTCACTCCCCATTCACGTTTTACAACTTATTGTTAATGATAAAGAGACAGCTTTTTACACACAGTTTTAAACAAAGTACTGATATTATTCCTCTTCAACTGACCGCTTTGTTTTCTATGCAAAAACCACTTCGCCACAGAAGACTCGATATTATTGGCATAGCAAGTTCTGCTCTTCTCCTTTCAAAACTTGCTAAAAGCTGTATTTAAAAGAACAGATTGGCCGGGGTAATTCACACCCTTCAATGCCAGCTTAATATTTAGGTTAGTGGAAATCACAGAGGAATTAGGGATGGAAACTTCTTTGCTGGTGGTAGAAGCGGTCTGGTGAATTTTTAGAGAGAAGAGGCCGTCAATGTTTGAATGTAGAAAATTGTTCTGGCTGCAGCCTGCAGTATGGACTTGTTGGTGTGTGTAGCTCCCAGTGTTCTGACAGCGCGACGTTTTGGGGAAGCATGTGATTCAGCAGCTACCAGTGGGCTTCGTGCGGCGGAGATTTTGTGGCTGTTAGCGGAGTTGATAACAGAGGGTCGTTAAGAGAAGCCTACATGCAGTAGGCAAAGGAGTAATGTTTGCCGGCGGGGGACGTGCGGCGATTAACCTGTGCGGTAGTGAAAAGGACTTAAAGAGAAGGAAGTGTGCGGATGCGGAAAGAATGGAATAATTGTGGTAGGCTGCCGGCTGAGTAGTTTGGTGAATGTTTGGTGTGGGTCCGGCGCTGCCGATTGGATGGTGGGGCTGCAGTGTGAGTCAGATAAAAAAAAAAAACCAGGAGTAGGATCCAATGGGACTAACTGGCATGTATAGACGCGTGTAATGCAAAAGGGCTGTTTTTGGCAGCATCTCTTGCTTACGGCCATACCACCCTGAACACGCCTGATCTCGTCTGATCTCGGAAGCTAAGTGGGGTAGGGTCTGGTTAGTACTTGGATGGGAGACTGCCTGTGAATACCACGTGCTGTAAGCTGTTCTCACTTTTACTTTATACAGGGGGCGCTCCACTTCACGATTAATTTAAATCTATCACTCCCCTTCCATTTTACTATTTTATATATATATATTTTTTCTCTCATTCATAAAGGCAGCCTTTACACACCGTTTTACTCTAAATACTGCCTGGTAATTCTAGGTGCTGTAAGCTGTTCGTGCCTTTATTCCACCAGGGCGCGATCTTCTGACAAACTTGAAGACTGTCACTCCACATTCACGTTTTACAACTTATTGTTAATGATAAAGAGACAGCTTTTTACACACAGTTTTAAACAAAGTACTGATATTATTCCTCTTCAACTGACCGCTTTGTTTTCTATGCAAAAACCACTTCGCCACAGAAGACTCGATATTATTGGCATAGCAAGTTCTGCTCTTCTGCTTTCAAAACTTGCTAAAAGCTGTATTTAAAAGAACAGATTGGCCGGGGTAATTCACACCCTTCAATGCCAGCTTAATGTTTAGGTTAGTGGGAATCACAGAGGAATTAGGGATGGAAACTTCTTTGCTGGTGGTAGAAGCGGTCTGGTGAATTTTTAGAGAGAAGAGGCCGTCGATGTTTGAATGTAGAAAATAGTTCTGGCTGCAGCCTGCAGTATGGACTTGTTGGTGTGTGTAGCTCCCAGTGTTCTGACAGCGCGACGTTTTGGGGAAGCATGTGATTCAGCAGCTACCAGTGGGCTTTGTGCAGCGGAGATTTTGTGGCTGTTAGCGGAGTTGATAACAGAGGGTCGTTAAGAGAAGCCTACATGCAGTAGGCAAAGGAGTAATGTTTGCTGGCGGGGGACGTGCGGCGATTAACCTGTGCGGTAGTGAAAAGGAGTTAAAAAGAAGGAAGTGTGCGGATGCGGAAAGAATGGAATAATTGTGGTAGGCTGCCGGCTGAGTAGTTTGGTGAATGTTTGGTGTGGGTCCGGCGCTGCCGATTGGATGGTGGGGCTGCAGTGTGAGTCAGATAAAAAAAAAAAAAACAGGAGTAGGATCCAATGGGACTAACTGGCATGTATAGAGGCGTGTAATGCAAAAGGGCTGTTTTTGGTAGTTTTTCTCGCTCACGGCCATACCACCCTGAACACGCCCGATCTCGTCTGATCTCGGAAGCCAAGCAGGGTAGGGTGTGGTTAGTACTTGGATGGGAGACCACCTGGGAATACCAGGTGCTGTAAGCTTTTCTCACTTTTACTTTATACAGGGGGCGCTCCACTTCACGATTAATTTAAATCTATCACTCCCCTTCCATTTTACTATTTTATATATATATATTTTTTTTTCTCTCATTCATAAAGGCAGCTTTTAGAAACCGTTTTACTCTAAATACTTCCTGGTAATTCTAGGTGCTGTAAGCTGTTCGTGCCTTTATTCCACCAGGGCGCGATCTTCTCACAAACTTGAAGACTGTCACTCCCCATTCACGTTTTACAACTTATTGTTAATGATAAAGAGACAGCTTTTTACACACAGTTTTAAACAAAGTACTGATATTATTCCTCTTCAACTGACCGCTTTGTTTTCTATGCAAAAACCACTTCGCCACAGAAGACTCGATATTATTGGCATAGCAAGTTCTGCTCTTCTCCTTTCAAAACTTGCTAAAAGCTGTATTTAAAAGAACAGATTGGCCGGGGTAATTCACACCCTTCAATGCCAGCTTAATGTTTAGGTTAGTGGGAATCACAGAGGAATTAGGGATGGAAACTTCTTTGCTGGTGGTAGAAGCGGTCTGGTGAATTTTTAGAGAGAAGAGGCCGTCGATGTTTGAATGTAGAAAATTGTTCTGGCTGCAGCCTGCAGTACGGACTTGGTGTGTGTAGCTACCAGTGTTCTGACAGCGCGACGTTTTGGGGAAGCATGTGATTCAGCAGCTACCAGTGGGCTTCGTGCGGCGGAGATTTTGTGGCTGTTAGCGGAGTTGATAACAGAGGGTCGTTAAGAGAAGCCTGCATGCAGTAGGCAAAGGAGTAATGTTTGCCGGCGGGGGACGTGCGGCGATTAACCTGTGCGGTAGTGAAAAGGAGTTAAAAAGAAGGAAGTGTGCGGATGCGGAAAGAATGGAATAATTGTGGTAGGCTGCCGGCTGAGTAGTTTGGTGAATGTTTGGTGTGGGTCCGGCGCTGCCGATTGGATGGTGGGGCTGCAGTGTGAGTCAGATAAAAAAAAAAAAAAACAGGAGTAGGATCCAATGGGACTAACTGGCATGTATAGACGCGTGTAATGCAAAAGGGCTGTTTTTAGTAGCATCTTTCGCTTGCGGCCATACTACCCTGAACACGCCCGATCTCGTCTGATCTCGGAAGCTAAGCAAGTTAGGTTCTGGTTAGTACTTGGATGGGAGACCACCTGGGAATACCAGGTGCTGCAAGCTTTTCTCACTTTTACTTTATACAGGGGGCGCTCCACTTCACGATTAATTTAAATCTATCACTCCCCTTCCATTTTACTATTTTATATATATATATATTTTTCTCTCATTCATAAAGGCAGCTTTTACACACCGTTTTACTCTAAATACTTCCTGGTAATTCTAGGTGCTGTAAGCTGTTCGTGCCTTTATTCCACCAGGGCGCGATCTTCTCACAAACTTGAAGACTGTCACTCCCCATTCACGTTTTACAACTTATTGTTAATGATAAAGAGACAGCTTTTTACACACAGTTTTAAACAAAGTACTGATATTATTCCTCTTCAACTGACCGCTTTGTTTTCTATGCAAAAACCACTTCGCCACAGAAGACTCGATATTATTGGCATAGCAAGTTCTGCTCTTCTCCTTTCAAAACTTGCTAAAAGCTGTATTTAAAAGAACAGATTGGCCGGGGTAATTCACACCCTTCAATGCCAGCTTAATGTTTAGGTTAGTGGGAATCACAGAGGAATTAGGGATGGAAACTTCTTTGCTGGTGGTAGAAGCGGTCTGGTGAATTTTTAGAGAGAAGAGGCCGTCGATGTTTGAATGTAGAAAATAGTTCTGGCTGCAGCCTGCAGTATGGACTTGTTGGTGTGTGTAGCTCCCAGTGTTCTGACAGCGCGACGTTTTGGGGAAGCATGTGTAGGAATTATTAGCTCAGGTAAATTTTAATATCTCCTCCAATATGTTTTGAAATTAATTAACTTTTAATTAATTATTATTTAATGCTGATTATTAACCAATTGTTATGCCGAATGGTCGGCTCCTCCAAACTCAATTGTGAATCCCCGATATCTGTTAATGTGAGACTTAAATGGGACTCATTAATAACCAGTATCGCTTAATAAGCTGGGTTAGTGGGCTCGTCCAGCGAGCTGCGTCACCAGGTAATGTAAACGATCGGTAGCGAAGCTCCCCTCACGGCCGATGAGAGAGAGTCTCGCGATATTTCAGGCGAGTTTAGAGGTTTCAGAGCGTAGTAGCCAGATCGCACAGAGGCAGGGACTATTGTGAGCACTCAATGACGGAGGCTGAAGTTGTGTAAAAAGACATGCATTTATTCCTACAACTAACATAAGACAGACATTACACCTAACAAACAATAAACATGAAATAACGGAATAGACACAAACGATGTAATCATGAAAATGCAATGACCAGATTTAAAATGATTAACCTGAAAAGGGAAAACTGTTCTGCAAAGCAAGCAGTTTGTAGGAATATAAACCTAAAGGAATATAGCAGATGAATAGGACAGTTTAGGTTGTTAGAAAGGAAAGGAAGTTGGTTTACTTGGATGCAGGAAAGAGGGAGGTCTTTGCAGTTGGTTGCAGTGGCTGATGAGCTGATGGGTAATGGCTCTCAGGGAGGCGCGGTGTTTGCAGCGGTTGTTGGAGTGGAGTCCCTCCGGTTCTTTCTTCTGGTGAAGCTTGGGCTGAGTTGCAGTTCTTTGGGTCTTCACCGACGGGCTTTAAGAACGCTGCTTGTTTCTCCGTGTTCTTCTCTTTTTCTCCGCCTTTCTCCTCTTTGTTCTGAGGTGCCAGGTTTTATAGCATAAGGTTCGTGATTAGGAGTGACCAGGAATTCGAGTCCTGGACCAATGGCTGACCATCCATTTGGCGGGCTTTCGGAAGGGGGTCGGTATCAGTCCTTTTGGGATTTATGACCAGACTGACTTCTCTGGTAATTGTGATTTTCATTAGGCTGGTGTAACTTTTGATATGTCCACTTTTGTGGTAACCATTGACCAGATTTGGGAACTGGAGTGATTTTCCTTCGGTTTGATACCAAACATGCCGTACCAGCCTAGCGGTTCACACCAAATACCATCTGTGATGATTAATTAATGATTACTTATATTATGCTATTATGTTATGTTCTATTACTCACACCAGTATATGGTACAGGTGGTTTAGGTTGTACCTCAACAGATATTACCCTTTATACAGACATTATATGACATATTCTCATGTCATAAGCACATCTTACCCTTAGATAGGCATGGTAGAATACAAAGATCAGATAAGGGTTGCCGAGGAATGTGGCAAAGAAAAGGGGGGGGGAGAAGGTTTGTCAAACAAAGAAAAAGAATCTCCAAAAGTTAAGACACATTCGAACATAACCTGTACATATCTGTATATTAAGACTAGTAGTCAAGAGTAAATACATATACAGATATACAAAAGCCAAACTTAAAAGAAACTTTCTGTGGGGTGCTGGGTGAGTGGTATGTAAGGCAGGACGTCGGGGGATGGGGTTGTGTGCCAAGTCGAGGGGCCCCTGTCCCTGGGGATCCACTCTGCTCTCTGTAGGTTGTTAAAGCTTTGGGCAATAAAAGTTGGAGTGCTGGCCTCCCTGGTTATCTATGTGTGTGGGGTCACAAACCCCCCTTTGGGGCCTAGGTCGATGTGTGCCTTCTCGTACCAGGGTAGGCCTTGTCTCAGGCCACCTGGAATTTAAGCTTTGTGATATGTGCATGTGTGATCCTACACATGTGATTCAGCAGCTACCAGTGGGCTTCGTGCGGCGGAGATTTTGTGGCTGTTAGCGGAGTTGATAACAGAGGGTCGTTAAGAGAAGCCTACATGCAGTAGGCAAAGGAGTAATGTTTGCTGGCGGGGGACGTGCGGCGATTAACCTGTGCGGTAGTGAAAAGGAGTTAAAAAGAAGGAAGTGTGCGGATGCGGAAAGAATGGAATAATTGTGGTAGGCTGCCGGCTGAGTAGTTTGGTGAATGTTTGGTGTGGGTCCGGCGCTGCCGATTGGATGGTGGGGCTGCAGTGTGAGTCAGATAAAAAAAAAAAAAACAGGAGTAGGATCCAATGGGACTAACTGGCATGTATAGACGCGTGTAATGCAAAAGGGCTGTTTTTGGTAGCATCTCTCGCTTACGGCCATACCACCCTGAACACGCCCGATCTCGTCTGATCTCGGAAGCTAAGCAGGGTAGTGTCTGGTTAGTTCTTGGATGGTAGACCACCTGGGAATACCAGGTGCTGCAAGCTTTTCTCACTTTTACTTTATACAGGGGGCGCTCCACTTCACGATTAATTTAAATGTATCACTCCCCTTCCATTTTACTATTTTATATATATATTTTCTTTTTCTCTCATTCATAAAGGCAGCTTTTAGAAACCGTTTTACTCTAAATACTTCCTGGTAATTCTAGGTGCTGTAAGCTGTTCGTGCCTTTATTCCACCAGGGCGCGATCTTCTCACAAACTTGAAGACTGTCACTCCCCATTCACGTTTTACAACTTATTGTTAATGATAAAGAGACAGCTTTTTACACACAGTTTTAAACAAAGTACTGATATTATTCCTCTTCAACTGACCGCTTTGTTTTCTATGCAAAAACCACTTCGCCACAGAAGACTCGATATTATTGGCATAGCAAGTTTTGCTCTTCTCCTTTCAAAACTTGCTAAAAGCTGTATTTAAAAGAGTAGGTTGGCCGGGGTAATTCACGCCCTTCAATGCCAACTTAATGTTTAGGTTAGTGGGAATCACAGAGGAATTAGGGATGGAAACTTCTTTGCTGGTGGTAGAAGCGGTCTGGTGAATTTTTAGAGAGATGAGGCCGTCGATGTTTCAATGTAGAAAATTGTTCTGGCTGCAGCCTGCAGTATGGACTTGTTGGTGTGTGTAGCTCCCAGTGTTCTGACAGCGCGATGTTTTGGGGAAGCATGTTATTCAGCAGCTACCAGTGGGCTTCGTGCAGCGGAGATTTTGTGGCTGTTAGCGGAGTTGATAACAGAGGGTCGTTAAGAGAAGCCTGCATGCGGTAGGCAAAGGAGTAATGTTTGCCGGCGGGGGACATGCGGCGATTAACCTGTGCGGTAGTGAAAAGGAGTTAAAGAGAAGGAAGTGTGCGGTTCCGGAAAGAATGGAATAATTGTGGTAGGCTGCCGGCTGAGTAGTTTGGTGAATGTTTGGTGTGGGTCCGGCGCTGCCGATTGGATGGTGGGGCTGCAGTGTGAGTCAGATAAAAAAAAAAAAAACAGGAGTAGGATCCAATGGGAGTAACTGGCATGTATAGACGCGTGTAATGCAAAAGGGCTGTTTTTGGTAGCGTCTCTCGCTTACGGCCATACCACACTGAACACGCCTGATCTCGTCTGATCTTGGAAGCTAAGCAGAGTAGGGTCTCGTTACTACTTGGATGGGAGACCACCTAGGAATACCAGGTGCTGTAAGCTTTTCTCACTTTTACTTTATACAGGGGGCGCTCCACTTCACGATTAATTTAAATCTATCACTCCCCTTCCATTTTACTATTTTATATATATATATATTTTTCTCTCATTCATAAAGGCAGCTTTTACACACGTTTTACTCTAAATACTGCCTGGTAATTCTAGGTGCTGTAAGCTGGTCGTGCCTTTATTCCACCAGGGCACAATCTTCTCACAATCTTGAAGACTGTCACTCCCCATTCACGTTTTACAACTTATTGTTAATAATAAAGAGACAGCTTTTTACACACAGTTTTAAACAAAGTACTGATATAATTCCTCTTCAACTCACCGCTTTGTTTTCTATGCAAAAACCACTTCGCCACAGAAGACTTGATATTTTTGGCATAGCAAGGTCTGCTCTTCTCCTCCTTTCAAAACTTGCTAAAAGCTGTATTTAAAAGAGCAGGTTGGCCGGGGTAATTCACACCCTTCAATGCCAGCTTAATGTTTAGGTTAGTGGGAATCACAGAGGAATTAGGGATGGAAACTTCTTTGCTGGTGGTAGAAGCGGTCTGGTGAATTTTTAGAGAGAAGAGGCCATCGATGTTTCAATGTAGAAAATTGTTCTGGCTGCAGCCTGCAGTATGGACTTGTTGGCGTGTGTAGCTCCCAGTGTTCTGACAGCGTGACATTTTGGGGAAGCATGTGATTCAACAGCAACCAGTGGGCTTCGTGCGGCGGAGATTTTGTGGCTGTTAGCGGAGTTGATAACAGAGGGTCTTTAAGAGAAGCCTGCATGCAGTAGGCAAATGAGTAATGTTTGCCGGCGGGGGACGTGCGGCGATTAACCTGTGCGGTAGTGAAAAGGACTTAAAGAGAAGGAAGTGTGCGGATGCGGAAAGAATGGAATAATTGTGGTAGGCTGCCGGCTGAGTAGTTTGGTGAATGTTTGGTGTGGGTGCGGCGCTGCCGATTGGATGGTGGTGCTGCAGTGTGAGTCAGATAAAAAAAAAAAAAAAAAACAGGAGTAGGATCCAATGGGACTAACTGGCATGTATAGAGGCGTGTAATGCAAAAGGGCTGTTTTTGTTCGCGGCTCTCGCTTATGGCCATACCACCCTGAACACGCCCGATTTCGTCTGATCTCGGAAGCTAAGCGGGGTATGGTCTGGTTAGTACTTGGATGGGAGACTGCCTGGGAATACCACGTGCTGTAAGCTTTTCTCACTTTTACTTTATACAGGGGGCACTCCACCTCACGATTAATTTAAATCTATCACTCCCCTTACTATTTTATATATTTCTTTTTTCTCTCATTCATAAAGGCAGCTTTTACACACCGTTTTACTCTAAATACTGCCTGGTAATTCTAGGTGCTGTAAGCTGTTCGTGCCTTTATTCCACCAGGGCGCGATCTTCTGACAGACTTGAAGACTGTCACTCCACATTCACGTTTTACAACTTATTGTTAATAATAAAGAGACAGCTTTTTACACACAGTTTTAAACAAAGTACTGATATAATTCCTCTTCAACTGACCGCTTTGTTTTCTATGCAAAAACCACTTCGCCACAGAATATTCGATATTTTTGGCATATTATCTGCTCTTCTCCTCCTTTCAAAACTTGCTAAAAGCTGTATTTAAAAGAGCAGGTTGGCCGGGGTAATTCACACCCTTCAATGCCAGCTTAATGTTTAGGTTAGTGGGAATCACAGAGGAATTAGGGATGGAAACTTCTTTGCTGGTGGTAGAAGCGGTCTGCTGAATTTTTAGAGAGAAGAGGCCGTCGATGTTTCAATGTAGAAAATTGTTCTGGCTGCAGCCTGCAGTATGGACTTGTTGGCGTGTGTAGCTCCCAGTGTTCTGACAGCATGACATTTTGGGGAAGCATGTGATTCAACAGCAACCAGTGGGCTTCGTGCGGCGGAGATTTTGTGGCTGTTAGCGGACTTGATAACAGAGGGTCTTTAAGAGAAGCCTGCATGCGGTAGGCAAATGAGTAATGTTTGCCGGCGGGGGACGTGCGGTGATTAACCTGTGCGGTAGTGAAAAGGACTTAAAGAGAAGGAAGTGTGCGGATGCGGAAAGAATGGAATAATTGTGGTAGGCTGCCGGCTGAGTAGTTTGGTGAATGTTTGGTGTGGGTGCGGCGCTGCCGATTGGATGGTGGTGCTGCAGTGTGAGTCAGATAAAAAAAAAAAAAAAAACAGGAGTAGGATCCAATGGGACTAACTGGCATGTATAGAGGCGTATAATGCAAAAGGGCTGTTTTTGTTCGCGGCTCTCGCTTATGGCCATACCACCCTGAACACGCCCGATCTCGTCTGATCTCGGAAGCTAAGTGGGGTAGGGTCTGGTTAGTACTTGGATGGGAGACTGCCTGGGAATACCACGTGCTGTAAGCTTTTCTCACTTTTACTTTATACAGGGGGCACTCCACCTCACGATTAATTTTAATCTATCACTCCCCTTACTATTTTATATATTTCTTTTTTCTCTCATTCATAAAGGCAGCTTTTACACACGTTTTACTCTAAATACTGCCTGGTAATTCTAGGTGCTGTAAGCTGGTCGTGCCTTTATTCCACCAGGGCACGATCTTCTCACAATCTTGAAGACTGTCACTCCCCATTCACGTTTTACAACTTATTGTTAATAATAAAGAGACAGCTTTTTACACACAGTTTTAAACAAAGTACTGATATAATTCCTCTTCAACTCACCGCTTTGTTTTCTATGCAAAAACCACTTCGCCACAGAAGACTCGATATTATTGGCGTATTATCTGCTCTTCTCCTCCTTTCAAAACTTGCTAAAAGCTGTATTTAAAAGAGTAGGTTGGCCGGGGTAATTCACGCCCTTCAATGCCAACTTAATGTTTAGGTTAGTGGGAATCACAGAGGAATTAGGGATGGAAACTTCTTTGCTGGTGGTAGAAGCGGTCTGGTGAATTTTTAGAGAGATGAGGCCGTCGATGTTTCAATGTAGAAAATTGTTCTGGCTGCAGCCTGCAGTATGGACTTGTTGGTGTGTGTAGCTCCCAGTGTTCTGACAGCGCGATGTTTTGGGGAAGCATGTTATTCAGCAGCTACCAGTGGGCTTCGTGCAGCGGAGATTTTGTGGCTGTTAGCGGAGTTGATAACAGAGGGTCGTTAAGAGAAGCCTGCATGCGGTAGGCAAAGGAGTAATGTTTGCCGGCGGGGGACATGCGGCGATTAACCTGTGCGGTAGTGAAAAGGAGTTAAAGAGAAGGAAGTGTGCGGTTCCGGAAAGAATGGAATAATTGTGGTAGGCTGCCGGCTGAGTAGTTTGGTGAATGTTTGGTGTGGGTCCGGCGCTGCCGATTGGATGGTGGGGCTGCAGTGTGAGTCAGATAAAAAAAAAAAAAAACAGGAGTAGGATCCAATGGGAGTAACTGGCATGTATAGACGCGTGTAATGCAAAAGGGCTGTTTTTGGTAGCGTCTCTCGCTTACGGCCATACCACACTGAACACGCCTGATCTCGTCTGATCTTGGAAGCTAAGCAGAGTAGGGTCTCGTTACTACTTGGATGGGAGACCACCTAGGAATACCAGGTGCTGTAAGCTTTTCTCACTTTTACTTTATACAGGGGGCGCTCCACTTCACGATTAATTTAAATCTATCACTCCCCTTCCATTTTACTATTTTATATATATATATATTTTTCTCTCATTCATAAAGGCAGCTTTTACACACGTTTTACTCTAAATACTGCCTGGTAATTCAAGGTGCTCTAAGCTGTTCGTGCCTTTATTCCACCAGGGCGCGATCTTCTCACAAACTTGAAGACTGCCACTCCCCATTCACGTTTTACAACTTATTGTTAATGATAAAGAGACAGCTTTTTACACACAGTTTTAAACAAAGTACTGATATTATTCCTCTTCAACTGACCGCTTTGTTTTCTATGCAAAAACCACTTCGCCACAGAAGACTCGATATTATTGGCATAGCAAGTTCTGCTCTTCTCCTTTCAAAACTTGCTAAAAGCTGTATTTAAAAGAACAGATTGGCCGGGGTAATTCACACCCTTCAATGCCAGCTTAATGTTTAGGTTAGTGGGAATCACAGAGGAATTAGGGATGGAAACTTCTTTGCTGGTGGTAGAAGCGGTCTGGTGAATTTTTAGAGAGAAGAGGCCGTCGATGTTTGAATGTAGAAAATTGTTCTGGCTGCAGCCTGCAGTATGGACTTGTTGGTGTGTGTAGCTCCCAGTGTTCTGACAGCGCGACGTTTTGGGGAAGCATGTGATTCAGCAGCTACCAGTGGGCTTCGTGCGGCGGAGATTTTGTGGCTGTTAGCGGAGTTGATAACAGAGGGTCGTTAAGAGAAGCCTACATGCAGTAGGCAAAGGAGTAATGTTTGCCGGCGGGGGACGTGCGGCGATTAACCTGTGCGGTAGTGAAAAGGAGTTAAAAAGAAGGAAGTGTGCGGATGCGGAAAGAATGGAATAATTGTGGTAGGCTGCCGGCTGAGTAGTTTGGTGAATGTTTGGTGTGGGTCCGGCGCTGCCGATTGGATGGTGGGGCTGCAGTGTGAGTCAGATAAAAAAAAAAAACCAGGAGTAGGATCCAATGGGAATAACTGGCATGTATAGACGCGTGTAATGCAAAAGGGCTGTTTTTGGTAGCGTCTCTCTCTTACGGCCATACCTTCCTGAACACGCCCGATCTCGTCTGATCTTGGAAGCTAAGCAAGGTAGGGTCTGGTTAGTACTTGGATGGGAGACCACCTGGGAATACCAGGTGCTGTAAGCTTTTCTCACTTTTACTTCATACAGGGGGCGCTCCACTTCACGATTAATTTAAATCTATCACTCCCCTTCCATTTTACTATTTTATATATATATTTTTTTTCTCTCTTTCATAAAGCCAGCTTTCAGAAACCGTTTTACTCTAAATACTTCCTGGTAATTCTAGGTGCTGTAAGGTGTTCGTGCCTTTATTCCACCAGGGCGCGATCTTCTCACAAACTTGAAGACTGTCACTCCCCATTCACGTTTTACAACTTATTGTTAATGATAAAGAGACAGCTTTTTACACACAGTTTTAAACAAAGTACTGATATTATTCCTCTTCAACTGACCGCTTTGTTTTCTATGCAAAAACCACTTCGCCACAGAATACTCGATATTATTGGCATAGCAAGTTCTGCTCTTCTCCTTTCAAAACTTGCTAAAAGCTGTATTTAAAAGAACAGATTGGCCGGGGTAATTCACACCCTTCAATGCCAGCTTAATGTTTAGGTTAGTGGGAATAACAGAGGAATTAGGGATGGAAACTTCTTTGCTGGTGGTAGAAGCGGTCTGGTGAATTTTTAGAGAGAAGAGGCCGTCGATGTTTGAATGTAGAAAATTGTTCTGGCTGCAGCCTGCAGTATGGACTTGTTGGTGTGTGTAGCTCCCAGTGTTCTGACAGCGCGACGTTTTGGGGAAGCATGTGTAGGAATTATTAGCTCAGGTAAATTTTAATATCTCCACCAATATGTTTTGAAATTAATTAACTTTTAATTAATTATTATTTAATGCTGATTATTAACCAATTGTTATGCCGAATGGTCGGCTCCTCCAAACTCAATTGTGAATCCCCGATATCTGTTAATGTGAGACTTAAATGGGATTCATTAATAACCAGTATCGCTTAATAAGCTGGGTTAGTGGGCTCGTCCAGCGAGCTGCGTCACCAGGTAATGTAAACGATCGGTAGCGAAGCTCCCCTCACGGCCGATGAGAGAGAGTCTCGCGATATTTCAGGCGAGTTTAGAGGTTTCAGAGCGTAGTAGCCAGATCGCACAGAGGCAGGGACTATTGTGAGCACTCAATGACGGAGGCTGAAGTTGTGTAAAAAGACATGCATTTATTCCTACAACTAACATAAGACAGACATTACACCTAACAAACAATAAACATGAAATAACGGAATAGACACAAACGATGTAATCATGAAAATGCAATGACCAGATTTAAAATGATTAACCTGAAAAGGGAAAACTGTTCTGCAAAGCAAGCAGTTTGTAGGAATATAAACCTAAAGGAATATAGCAGATGAATAGGACAGTTTAGGTTGTTAGAAAGGAAAGGAAGTTGGTTTACTTGGATGCAGGAAAGAGGGAGGTCTTTGCAGTTGGTTGCAGTGGCTGATGAGCTGATGGGTAATGGCTCTCAGGGAGGCGCGGTGTTTGCAGCGGTTGTTGGAGTGGAGTCCCTCCGGTTCTTTCTTCTGGTGAAGCTTGGGCTGAGTTGCAGTTCTTTGGGTCTTCACCGACGGGCTTTAAGAACGCTGCTTGTTTCTCCGTGTTCTTCTCTTTTTCTCCGCCTTTCTCCTCTTTGTTCTGAGGTGCCAGGTTTTATAGCATAAGGTTCGTGATTAGGAGTGACCAGGAATTCGAGTCCTGGACCAATGGCTGACCATCCATTTGGCGGGCTTTCGGAAGGGGGTCGGTATCAGTCCTTTTGGGATTTATGACCAGACTGACTTCTCTGGTAATTGTGATTTTCATTAGGCTGGTGTAACTTTTGATATGTCCACTTTTGTGGTAACCATTGACCAGATTTGGAAACTGGAGTGATTTTCCTTCGGTTTGATACCAAACATGCCGTACCAGCCTAGCGGTTCACACCAAATACCATCTGTGATGATTAATTAATGATTACTTATATTATGCTATTATGTTATGTTCTATTACTCACACCAGTATATGGTACAGGTGGTTTAGGTTGTACCTCAACAGATATTACCCTTTATACAGACATTATATGACATATTCTCATGTCATAAGCACATCTTACCCTTAGATAGGCATGGTAGAATACAAAGATCAGATAAGGGTTGCCGAGGAATGTGGCAAAGAAAAGGGGGGGGGAGAAGGTTTGTCAAACAAAGAAAAAGAATCTCCAAAAGTTAAGACACATTCGAACATAACCTGTACATATCTGTATATTAAGACTAGTAGTCAAGAGTAAATACATATACAGATATACAAAAGCCAAACTTAAAAGAAACTTTCTGTGGGGTGCTGGGTGAGTGGTATGTAAGGCAGGACGTCGGGGGATGGGGTTGTGTGCCAAGTCGAGGGGCCCCTGTCCCTGGGGATCCACTCTGCTCTCTGTAGGTTGTTAAAGCTTTGGGCAATAAAAGTTGGAGTGCTGGCCTCCCTGGTTATCTATGTGTGTGGGGTCACAAACCCCCCTTTGGGGCCTAGGTCGATGTGTGCCTTCTCGTACCAGGGTAGGCCTTGTCTCAGGCCACCTGGAATTTAAGCTTTGTGATATGTGCATGTGTGATCCTACACATGTGATTCAGCAGCTACCAGTGGGCTTCGTGCGGCGGAGATTTTGTGGCTGTTAGCGGAGTTGATAACAGAGGGTCGTTAAGAGAAGCCTACATGCAGTAGGCAAAGGAGTAATGTTTGCTGGCGGGGGACGTGCGGCGATTAACCTGTGCGGTAGTGAAAAGGAGTTAAAAAGAAGGAAGTGTGCGGATGCGGAAAGAATGGAATAATTGTGGTAGGCTGCCGGCTGAGTAGTTTGGTGAATGTTTGGTGTGGGTCCGGCGCTGCCGATTGGATGGTGGGGCTGCAGTGTGAGTCAGATAAAAAAAAAAAAAACAGGAGTAGGATCCAATGGGACTAACTGGCATGTATAGACGCGTGTAATGCAAAAGGGCTGTTTTTGGTAGCATCTCTCGCTTACGGCCATACCACCCTGAACACGCCCGATCTCGTCTGATCTCGGAAGCTAAGCAGGGTAGGGTCTGGTTAGTTCTTGGATGGGAGACCACCTGGGAATACCAGGTGCTGCAA
>NC_064534.1:37181956-37266956 GCF_023856365.1 Brienomyrus brachyistius
CACTCCCCATTCACGTTTTACAACTTATTGTTAATGATAAAGAGACAGCTTTTTACACACAGTTTTAAACAAAGTACTGATATTATTCCTCTTCAACTGACCGCTTTGTTTTCTATGCAAAAACCACTTCGCCACAGAATACTCGATATTATTGGCATAGCAAGTTCTGCTATTCTCCTTTCAAAACTTGCTAAAAGCTGTATTTAAAAGAACAGATTGGCCGGGGTAATTCACACCCTTCAATGCCAGCTTAATGTTTAGGTTAGTGGGAATAACAGAGGAATTAGGGATGGAAACTTCTTTGCTGGTGGTAGAAGCGGTCTGGTGAATTTTTAGAGAGAAGAGGCCGTCGATGTTTGAATGTAGAAAATTGTTCTGGCTGCAGCCTGCAGTATGGACTTGTTGGTGTGTGTAGCTCCCAGTGTTCTGACAGCGCGACGTTTTGGGGAAGCATGTGATTCAGCAGCTACCAGTGGGCTTCGTGCGGCGGAGATTTTGTGGCTGTTAGCGGAGTTGATAACAGAGGGTCGTTAAGAGAAGCCTGCATGCAGTAGGCAAAGGAGTAATGTTTGCCGGCGGGGGACGTGCGGCGATTAACCTGTGCGATAGTGAAAAGGAGTTAAAAAGAAGGAAGTGTGCGGATGCGGAAAGAATGGAATAATTGTGGTAGGCTGCCGGCTGAGTAGTTTGGTGAATGTTTGGTGTGGGTCCGGCGCTGCCGATTGGATGGTGGTGCTGCAGTGTGAGTCAGATAAAAAAAAAAAAAAAACCAGGAGTAGGATCCAATGGGACTAACTGGCATGTATAGACGCGTGTAATGCAAAAGGGCTGTTTTTGGTAGCGTCTCTCGCTTATGGCCATACCACCCTGAACACGCCTGATCTCATCTGATCGCTGAAGCCAAGCAGGGTAGGGTCTGGTTAGTACTTGGATGGGAGACCTCCTGGGAATACCAGGTGCTGTAAGCTTTTCTCACTTTTACTTTATACAGGGGGCGCTCCACTTCACGATTAATTTAAATCTATCACTCCCCTTCCATTTTACTATTTTATATATATATATATATATTTTTTTTTTTCTCTCATTCATAAAGGCAGCTTTTAGAAACCGTTTTACTCTAAATACTTCATGGTAATTCTAGGTGCTGTAAGCTGTTCGTGCCTTTATTCCACCAGGGCGCGATCTTCTCACAAACTTGAAGACTGTCACTCCCCATTCACGTTTTACAACTTATTGTTAATAATAAAGAGACAGCTTTTTACACACAGTTTTAAACAAAGTACTGATATTATTCCTCTTCAACTGACCGCTTTGTTTTCTATGCAAAAACCACTTCACCACAGAAGACTCGATATTATTGGCATAGCAAGTTCTGCTCTTCTCCTTTCAAAACTTGCTAAAAGCTGTATTTAAAAGAACAGATTGGCCGGGGTAATTCACACCCTTCAATGCCAGCTTAATGTTTAGGTTAGTGGGAATCACAGAGGAATTAGGGATGGAAACTTCTTTGCTGGTGGTAGAAGTGGTCTGGTGAATTTTTAGAGAGAAGAGGCCGTCGATGTTTGAATGTAGAAAATTGTTCTGGGTGCAGCCTGCAGTATGGACTTGTTGGTGTGTGTAGCTCCCAGTGTTCTGACAGCGCGACGTTTTGGGGAAGCATGTGATTCAGCAGCTACCAGTGGGCTTCGTGCGGCGGAGATTTTGTGGCTGTTAGCGGAGTTGATAACAGAGGGTCGTTAAGAGAAGCCTGCATGCAGTAGGCAAAGGAGTAATGTTTGCCGGCGGGGGACGTGCGGCGATTAACCTGTGCGGTAGTGAAAAGGAGTTAAAAAGAAGGAAGTGTGCGGATGCGGAAAGAATGGAATAATTGTGGTAGGCTGCCGGCTGAGTAGTTTGGTGAATGTTTGGTGTGGGTCCGGCGCTGCCGATTGGATGGTGGGGCTGCAGTGTGAGTCAGATAAAAAAAAAAAAAAAACAGGAGTAGGATCCAATGGGACTAACTGGCATGTATAGAGGCGTGTAATGCAAAAGGGCTGTTTTTGGTAGCGTCTCTCGCTTGCGGCCATACCACCCTGAACACGCCCGATCTCATCTGATCTCGGAAGCTAAGCAGGCTAGGGTCTGGTTAATACTTGGATGGGAGACCTCCGGGGAATACCAGGTGCTGTAAGCTTTTCTCACTTTTACTTTATACAGGGGGCGCTCCACTTCACGATTAATTTAAATCTATCACTCGCCTTCCATTTTACTATTTTACCTATATATATTTTTTTTTTCTCTCATTCATAAAGGCAGCTTTTACACACCGTTTTACTCTAAATACTTCCTGGTAATTCTAGGTGCTGTAAGCTGTTCGTACCTTTATTCCACCAGGGCGCGATCTTCTCACAAACTTGAAGACTGTCACTCCCCATTCACGTTTTACAACTTATTGTTAATGATAAAGAGACAGCTTTTTACACACAGTTTTAAACAAAGTACTGATATTATTCCTCTTCAACTGACCGCTTTGTTTTCTATGCAAAAACCACTTCGCCACAGAAGACTCGATATTATTGGCATAGCAAGTTCTGCTCTTCTCCTTTCAAAACTTGCTAAAAGCTGTATTTAAAAGAACAGATTGGCCGGGATAATTCACACCCTTCAATGCCAGCTTAATGTTTAGGTTAGTGGGAATCACAGAGGAATTAGGGATGGAAACTTCTTTGCTGGTGGTAGAAGCGGTCTGGTGAATTTTTAGAGAGAAGAGGCCGTCGATGTTTGAATGTAGAAAATTGTTCTGGCTGCAGCCTGCAGTATGGACTTGTTGGTGTGTGTAGCTCCCAGTGTTCTGACAGCGCGACGTTTTGGGGAAGCATGTGATTCAGCAGCTACCAGTGGGCTTCGTGCGGCGGAGATTTTGTGGCTGTTAGCGGAGTTGATAACAGAGGGTCGTTAAGAGAAGCCTGCATGCAGTAGGCAAAGGAGTAATGTTTGCCGGCGGGGGACGTGCGGCGATTAACCTGTGCGATAGTGAAAAGGAGTTAAAAAGAAGGAAGTGTGCGGATGCGGAAAGAATGGAATAATTGTGGTAGGCTGCCGGCTGAGTAGTTTGGTGAATGTTTGGTGTGGGTCCGGCGCTGCCGATTGGATGGTGGTGCTGCAGTGTGAGTCAGATAAAAAAAAAAAAAAACCAGGAGTAGGATCCAATGGGACTAACTGGCATGTATAGACGCGTGTAATGCAAAAGGGCTGTTTTTGGTAGCGTCTCTCGCTTATGGCCATACCACCCTGAACACGCCTGATCTCATCTGATCGCTGAAGCCAAGCAGAGTAGGGTCTGGTTAGTACTTGGATGGGAGACCTCCTTGGTGCTGTAAGCTTTTCTCACTTTTACTTTATACAGGGGGCGCTCCACTTCACGATTAATTTAAATCTATCACTCCCCTTCCATTTGACTATTTTATATATATATATATATATTTTTTTTTTCTCTCATTCATAAAGGCAGCTTTTAGAAACCGTTTTACTCTAAATACTTCATGGTAATTCTAGGTGCTGTAAGCTGTTCGTGCCTTTATTCCACCAGGGCGCGATCTTCTCACAAACTTGAAGACTGTCACTCCCCATTCACGTTTTACAACTTATTGTTAATAATAAAGAGACAGCTTTTTACACACAGTTTTAAACAAAGTACTGATATTATTCCTCTTCAACTGACCGCTTTGTTTTCTATGCAAAAACCACTTCGCCACAGAAGACTCGATATTATTGGCATAGCAAGTTCTGCTCTTCTCCTTTCAAAACTTGCTAAAAGCTGTATTTAAAAGAAAAGATTGGCCGGGGTAATTCACACCCTTCAATGCCAGCTTAATGTTTAGGTTAGTGGGAATCACAGAGGAATTAGGGATGGAAACTTCTTTGCTGGTGGTAGAAGTGGTCTGGTGAATTTTTAGAGAGAAGAGGCCGTCGATGTTTGAATGTAGAAAATTGTTCTGGCTGCAGCCTGCAGTATGGACTTGTTGGTGTGTGTAGCTCCCAGTGTTCTGACAGCGCAACGTTTTGGGGAAGCATGTGATTCAGCAGCTACCAGTGGGCTTCGTGCGGCGGAGATTTTGTGGCTGTTAGCGGAGTTGATAACAGAGGGTCGTTAAGAGAAGCCTGCATGCAGTAGGCAAAGGAGTAATGTTTGCCGGCGGGGGACGTGCGGCGATTAACCTGTGCGGTAGTGAAAAGGAGTTAAAAAGAAGGAAGTGTGCGGATGCGGAAAGAATGGAATAATTGTGGTAGGCTGCCGGCTGAGTAGTTTGGTGAATGTTTGGTGTGGGTCCGGCGCTGCCGATTGGATGGTGGGGCTGCAGTGTGAGTCAGATAAAAAAAAAAAAAAAACAGGAGTAGGATCCAATGGGACTAACTGGCATGTATAGAGGCGTGTAATGCAAAAGGGCTGTTTTTGGTAGCGTCTCTCGCTTGCGGCCATACCACCCTGAACACGCCCGATCTCATCTGATCTCGGAAGCTAAGCAGGCTAGGGTCTGGTTAATACTTGGATGGGAGACCTCCTGGGAATACCAGGTGCTGTAAGCTTTTCTCACTTTTACTTTATACAGGGGGCGCTCCACTTCACGATTAATTTAAATCTATCACTCCCCTTCCATTTTACTATTTTATATATATATTTTTTTTTTTTTCTCTCATTCATAAAGGCAGCTTTTACACACCGTTTTACTCTAAATACTTCCTGGTAATTCTAGGTGCTGTAAGCTGTTCGTACCTTTATTCCACCAGGGCGCGATCTTCTCACAAACTTGAAGACTGTCACTCCCCATTCACGTTTTACAACTTATTGTTAATGATAAAGAGACAGCTTTTTACACACAGTTTTAAACAAAGTACTGATATTATTCCTCTTCAACTGACCGCTTTGTTTTCTATGCAAAAACCACTTCGCCACAGAAGACTCGATATTATTGGCATAGCAAGTTCTGCTCTTCTCCTTTCAAAACTTGCTAAAAGCTGTATTTAAAAGAACAGATTGGCCGGGGTAATTCACACCCTTCAATGCCAGCTTAATGTTTAGGTTAGTGGGAATCACAGAGGAATTAGGGATGGAAACTTCTTTGCTGGTGGTAGAAGTGGTCTGGTGAATTTTTAGAGAGAAGAGGCCGTCGATGTTTGAATGTAGAAAATTGTTCTGGCTGCAGCCTGCAGTATGGACTTGTTGGTGTGTGTAGCTCCCAGTGTTCTGACAGCGCGACGTTTTGGGGAAGCATGTGATTCAGCAGCTACCAGTGGGCTTCGTGCGGCGGAGATTTTGTGGCTGTTAGCGGAGTTGATAACAGAGGGTCGTTAAGAGAAGCCTGCATGCAGTAGGCAAAGGAGTAATGTTTGCCGGCGGGGGACGTGCGGCGATTAACCTGTGCGGTAGTGAAAAGGAGTTAAAAAGAAGGAAGTGTGCGGATGCGGAAAGAATGGAATAATTGTGGTAGGCTGCCGGCTGAGTAGTTTGGTGAATGTTTGGTGTGGGTCCGGCGCTGCCGATTGGATGGTGGGGCTGCAGTGTGAGTCAGATAAAAAAAAAAAAAAACAGGAGTAGGATCCAATGGGACTAACTGGCATGTATAGAGGCGTGTAATGCAAAAGGGCTGTTTTTGGTAGCGTCTCTCGCTTGCGGCCATACCACCCTGAACACGCCCGATCTCATCTGATCTCGGAAGCTAAGCAGGCTAGGGTCTGGTTAATACTTGGATGGGAGACCTCCTGGGAATACCAGGTGCTGTAAGCTTTTCTCACTTTTACTTTATACAGGGGGCGCTCCACTTCACGATTAATTTAAATCTATCACTCCCCTTCCATTTTACTATTTTATATATATATATATATTTTTTTTTCTCTCATTCATAAAGGCAGCTTTTACACACCGTTTTACTCTAAATACTTCCTGGTAATTCTAGGTGCTGTAAGCTGTTCGTACCTTTATTCCACCAGGGCGCGATCTTCTCACAAACTTGAAGACTGTCACTCCCCATTCACGTTTTACAACTTATTGTTAATGATAAAGAGACAGCTTTTTACACACAGTTTTAAACAAAGTACTGATATTATTCCTCTTCAACTGACCGCTTTGTTTTCTATGCAAAAACCACTTCGCCACAGAAGACTCGATATTATTGGCATAGCAAGTTCTGCTCTTCTCCTTTCAAAACTTGCTAAAAGCTGTATTTAAAAGAACAGATTGGCCGGGGTAATTCACACCCTTCAATGCCAGCTTAATGTTTAGGTTAGTGGGAATCACAGAGGAATTAGGGATGGAAACTTCTTTGCTGGTGGTAGAAGCGGTCTGGTGAATTTTTAGAGAGAAGAGGCCGTCGATGTTTGAATGTAGAAAATTGTTCTGGCTGCAGCCTGCAGTATGGACTTGTTGGTGTGTGTAGCTCCCAGTGTTCTGACAGCGCGACGTTTTGGGGAAGCATGTGATTCAGCAGCTACCAGTGGGCTTCGTGCGGCGGAGATTTTGTGGCTGTTAGCGGAGTTGATAACAGAGGGTCGTTAAGAGAAGCCTGCATGCAGTAGGCAAAGGAGTAATGTTTGCCGGCGGGGGACGTGCGGCGATTAACCTGTGCGGTAGTGAAAAGGAGTTAAAAAGAAGGAAGTGTGCGGATGCGGAAAGAATGGAATAATTGTGGTAGGCTGCCGGCTGAGTAGTTTGGTGAATGTTTGGTGTGGGTCCGGTGCTGCCGATTGGATGGTGGGGCTGCAGTGTGAGTCAGATAAAAAAAAAAAAAAAACAGGAGTAGGATCCAATGGGACTAACTGGCATGTATAGAGGCGTGTAATGCAAAAGGGCTGTTTTTGGTAGCGTCTCTCGCTTGCGGCCATACCACCCTGAACACGCCCGATCTCATCTGATCTCGAAAGCTAAGCAGGCTAGGGTCTGGTTAATACTTGGATGGGAGACCTCCTGGGAATACCAGGTGCTGTAAGCTTTTCTCACTTTTACTTTATACAGGGGGCGCTCCACTTCACGATTAATTTAAATCTATCACTCCCCTTCCATTTTACTATTTTATATATATATATATATATTTTTTTTTTCTCTCATTCATAAAGGCAGCTTTTAGAAACCGTTTTACTCTAAATACTTCATGGTAATTCTAGGTGCTGTAAGCTGTTCGTGCCTTTATTCCACCAGGGCGCGATCTTCTCACAAACTTGAAGACTGTCACTCCCCATTCACGTTTTACAACTTATTGTTAATAATAAAGAGACAGCTTTTTACACACAGTTTTAAACAAAGTACTGATATTATTCCTCTTCAACTGACCGCTTTGTTTTCTATGCAAAAACCACTTCACCACAGAAGACTCGATATTATTGGCATAGCAAGTTCTGCTCTTCTCCTTTCAAAACTTGCTAAAAGCTGTATTTAAAAGAACAGATTGGCCGGGGTAATTCACACCCTTCAATGCCAGCTTAATGTTTAGGTTAGTGGGAATCACAGAGGAATTAGGGATGGAAACTTCTTTGCTGGTGGTAGAAGTGGTCTGGTGAATTTTTAGAGAGAAGAGGCCGTCGATGTTTGAATGTAGAAAATTGTTCTGGGTGCAGCCTGCAGTATGGACTTGTTGGTGTGTGTAGCTCCCAGTGTTCTGACAGCGCGACGTTTTGGGGAAGCATGTGATTCAGCAGCTACCAGTGGGCTTCGTGCGGCGGAGATTTTGTGGCTGTTAGCGGAGTTGATAACAGAGGGTCGTTAAGAGAAGCCTGCATGCAGTAGGCAAAGGAGTAATGTTTGCCGGCGGGGGACGTGCGGCGATTAACCTGTGCGGTAGTGAAAAGGAGTTAAAAAGAAGGAAGTGTGCGGATGCGGAAAAAATGGAATAATTGTGGTAGGCTGCCGGCTGAGTAGTTTGGTGAATGTTTGGTGTGGGTCCGGCGCTGCCGATTGGATGGTGGGGCTGCAGTGTGAGTCAGATAAAAAAAAAAAAAAAACAGGAGTAGGATCCAATGGGACTAACTGGCATGTATAGAGGCGTTTAATGCAAAAGGGCTGTTTTTGGTAGCGTCTCTCGCTTGCGGCCATACCACCCTGAACACGCCCGATCTCATCTGATCTCGGAAGCTATGCAGGCTAGGGTCTGGTTAATACTTGGATGGGAGACCTCCGGGGAATACCAGGTGCTGTAAGCTTTTCTCACTTTTACTTTATACAGGGGGCGCTCCACTTCACGATTAATTTAAATCTATCACTCGCCTTCCATTTTACTATTTTACATATATATTTTTTTTTTTCTCTCATTCATAAAGGCAGCTTTTACACACCGTTTTACTCTAAATACTTCCTGGTAATTCTAGGTGCTGTAAGCTGTTCGTACCTTTATTCCACCAGGGCGCGATCTTCTCACAAACTTGAAGACTGTCACTCCCCATTCACGTTTTACAACTTATTGTTAATGATAAAGAGACAGCTTTTTACACACAGTTTTAAACAAAGTACTGATATTATTCCTCTTCAACTGACCGCTTTGTTTTCTATGCAAAAACCACTTCGCCACAGAAGACTCGATATTATTGGCATAGCAAGTTCTGCTCTTCTCCTTTCAAAACTTGCTAAAAGCTGTATTTAAAAGAACAGATTGGCCGGGATAATTCACACCCTTCAATGCCAGCTTAATGTTTAGGTTAGTGGGAATCACAGAGGAATTAGGGATGGAAACTTCTTTGCTGGTGGTAGAAGCGGTCTGGTGAATTTTTAGAGAGAAGAGGCCGTCGATGTTTGAATGTAGAAAATTGTTCTGGCTGCAGCCTGCAGTATGGACTTGTTGGTGTGTGTAGCTCCCAGTGTTCTGACAGCGTGACGTTTTGGGGAAGCATGTGATTCAGCAGCTACCAGTGGGCTTCGTGCGGCGGAGATTTTGTGGCTGTTAGCGGAGTTGATAACAGAGGGTCGTTAAGAGAAGCCTGCATGCAGTAGGCAAAGGAGTAATGTTTGCCGGCGGGGGACGTGCGGCGATTAACCTGTGCGATAGTGAAAAGGAGTTAAAAAGAAGGAAGTGTGCGGATGCGGAAAGAATGGAATAATTGTGGTAGGCTGCCGGCTGAGTAGTTTGGTGAATGTTTGGTGTGGGTCCGGCGCTGCCGATTGGATGGTGGTGCTGCAGTGTGAGTCAGATAAAAAAAAAAAAAAACCAGGAGTAGGATCCAATGGGACTAACTGGCATGTATAGACGCGTGTAATGCAAAAGGGCTGTTTTTGGTAGCGTCTCTCGCTTATGGCCATACCACCCTGAACACGCCTGATCTCATCTGATCGCTGAAGCCAAGCAGAGTAGGGTCTGGTTAGTACTTGGATGGGAGACCTCCTTGGTGCTGTAAGCTTTTCTCACTTTTACTTTATACAGGGGGCGCTCCACTTCACGATTAATTTAAATCTATCACTCCCCTTCCATTTGACTATTTTATATATATATATATATATTTTTTTTTTTCTCTCATTCATAAAGGCAGCTTTTAGAAACCGTTTTACTCTAAATACTTCATGGTAATTCTAGGTGCTGTAAGCTGTTCGTGCCTTTATTCCACCAGGGCGCGATCTTCTCACAAACTTGAAGACTGTCACTCCCCATTCACGTTTTACAACTTATTGTTAATAATAAAGAGACAGCTTTTTACACACAGTTTTAAACAAAGTACTGATATTATTCCTCTTCAACTGACCGCTTTGTTTTCTATGCAAAAACCACTTCGCCACAGAAGACTCGATATTATTGGCATAGCAAGTTCTGCTCTTCTCCTTTCAAAACTTGCTAAAAGCTGTATTTAAAAGAAAAGATTGGCCGGGGTAATTCACACCCTTCAATGCCAGCTTAATGTTTAGGTTAGTGGGAATCACAGAGGAATTAGGGATGGAAACTTCTTTGCTGGTGGTAGAAGTGGTCTGGTGAATTTTTAGAGAGAAGAGGCCGTCGATGTTTGAATGTAGAAAATTGTTCTGGCTGCAGCCTGCAGTATGGACTTGTTGGTGTGTGTAGCTCCCAGTGTTCTGACAGCGCAACGTTTTGGGGAAGCATGTGATTCAGCAGCTACCAGTGGGCTTCGTGCGGCGGAGATTTTGTGGCTGTTAGCGGAGTTGATAACAGAGGGTCGTTAAGAGAAGCCTGCATGCAGTAGGCAAAGGAGTAATGTTTGCCGGCGGGGGACGTGCGGCGATTAACCTGTGCGGTAGTGAAAAGGAGTTAAAAAGAAGGAAGTGTGCGGATGCGGAAAGAATGGAATAATTGTGGTAGGCTGCCGGCTGAGTAGTTTGGTGAATGTTTGGTGTGGGTCCGGCGCTGCCGATTGGATGGTGGGGCTGCAGTGTGAGTCAGATAAAAAAAAAAAAAAAACAGGAGTAGGATCCAATGGGACTAACTGGCATGTATAGAGGCGTGTAATGCAAAAGGGCTGTTTTTGGTAGCGTCTCTCGCTTGCGGCCATACCACCCTGAACACGCCCGATCTCATCTGATCTCGGAAGCTAAGCAGGCTAGGGTCTGGTTAATACTTGGATGGGAGACCTCCTGGGAATACCAGGTGCTGTAAGCTTTTCTCACTTTTACTTTATACAGGGGGCGCTCCACTTCACGATTAATTTAAATCTATCACTCCCCTTCCATTTTACTATTTTATATATATATATTTTTTTTTTTCTCTCATTCATAAAGGCAGCTTTTACACACCGTTTTACTCTAAATACTTCCTGGTAATTCTAGGTGCTGTAAGCTGTTCGTACCTTTATTCCACCAGGGCGCGATCTTCTCACAAACTTGAAGACTGTCACTCCCCATTCACGTTTTACAACTTATTGTTAATGATAAAGAGACAGCTTTTTACACACAGTTTTAAACAAAGTACTGATATTATTCCTCTTCAACTGACCGCTTTGTTTTCTATGCAAAAACCACTTCGCCACAGAAGACTCGATATTATTGGCATAGCAAGTTCTGCTCTTCTCCTTTCAAAACTTGCTAAAAGCTGTATTTAAAAGAACAGATTGGCCGGGGTAATTCACACCCTTCAATGCCAGCTTAATGTTTAGGTTAGTGGGAATCACAGAGGAATTAGGGATGTAAACTTCTTTGCTGGTGGTAGAAGTGGTCTGGTGAATTTTTAGAGAGAAGAGGCCGTCGATGTTTGAATGTAGAAAATTGTTCTGGCTGCAGCCTGCAGTATGGACTTGTTGGTGTGTGTAGCTCCCAGTGTTCTGACAGCGCGACGTTTTGGGGAAGCATGTGATTCAGCAGCTACCAGTGGGCTTCGTGCGGCGGAGATTTTGTGGCTGTTAGCGGAGTTGATAACAGAGGGTCGTTAAGAGAAGCCTGCATGCAGTAGGCAAAGGAGTAATGTTTGCCGGCGGGGGACGTGCGGCGATTAACCTGTGCGGTAGTGAAAAGGAGTTAAAAAGAAGGAAGTGTGCGGATGCGGAAAGAATGGAATAATTGTGGTAGGCTGCCGGCTGAGTAGTTTGGTGAATGTTTGGTGTGGGTCCGGCGCTGCCGATTGGATGGTGGGGCTGCAGTGTGAGTCAGATAAAAAAAAAAAAAAACAGGAGTAGGATCCAATGGGACTAACTGGCATGTATAGAGGCGTGTAATGCAAAAGGGCTGTTTTTGGTAGCGTCTCTCGCTTGCGGCCATACCACCCTGAACACGCCCGATCTCATCTGATCTCGAAAGCTAAGCAGGCTAGGGTCTGGTTAATACTTGGATGGGAGACCTCCTGGGAATACCAGGTGCTGTAAGCTTTTCTCACTTTTACTTTATACAGGGGGCGCTCCACTTCACGATTAATTTAAATCTATCACTCCCCTTCCATTTTACTATTTTATATATATATATATATTTTTTTTTCTCTCATTCATAAAGGCAGCTTTTACACACCGTTTTACTCTAAATACTTCCTGGTAATTCTAGGTGCTGTAAGCTGTTCGTACCTTTATTCCACCAGGGCGCGATCTTCTCACAAACTTGAAGACTGTCACTCCCCATTCACGTTTTACAACTTATTGTTAATGATAAAGAGACAGCTTTTTACACACAGTTTTAAACAAAGTACTGATATTATTCCTCTTCAACTGACCGCTTTGTTTTCTATGCAAAAACCACTTCGCCACAGAAGACTCGATATTATTGGCATAGCAAGTTCTGCTCTTCTCCTTTCAAAACTTGCTAAAAGCTGTATTTAAAAGAACAGATTGGCCGGGGTAATTCACACCCTTCAATGCCAGCTTAATGTTTAGGTTAGTGGGAATCACAGAGGAATTAGGGATGGAAACTTCTTTGCTGGTGGTAGAAGCGGTCTGGTGAATTTTTAGAGAGAAGAGGCCGTCGATGTTTGAATGTAGAAAATTGTTCTGGCTGCAGCCTGCAGTATGGACTTGTTGGTGTGTGTAGCTCCCAGTGTTCTGACAGCGCGACGTTTTGGGGAAGCATGTGATTCAGCAGCTACCAGTGGGCTTCGTGCGGCGGAGATTTTGTGGCTGTTAGCGGAGTTGATAACAGAGGGTCGTTAAGAGAAGCCTGCATGCAGTAGGCAAAGGAGTAATGTTTGCCGGCGGGGGACGTGCGGCGATTAACCTGTGCGGTAGTGAAAAGGAGTTAAAAAGAAGGAAGTGTGCGGATGCGGAAAGAATGGAATAATTGTGGTAGGCTGCCGGCTGAGTAGTTTGGTGAATGTTTGGTGTGGGTCCGGTGCTGCCGATTGGATGGTGGGGCTGCAGTGTGAGTCAGATAAAAAAAAAAAAAAAACAGGAGTAGGATCCAATGGGACTAACTGGCATGTATAGAGGCGTGTAATGCAAAAGGGCTGTTTTTGGTAGCGTCTCTCGCTTGCGGCCATACCACCCTGAACACGCCCGATCTCATCTGATCTCGAAAGCTAAGCAGGCTAGGGTCTGGTTAATACTTGGATGGGAGACCTCCTGGGAATACCAGGTGCTGTAAGCTTTTCTCACTTTTACTTTATACAGGGGGCGCTCCACTTCACGATTAATTTAAATCTATCACTCCCCTTCCATTTTACTATTTTATATATATATATATTTTTTTCTCTCATTCATAAAGGCAGCTTTTACACACCGTTTTACTCTAAATACTTCCTGGTAATTCTAGGTGCTGTAAGCTGTTCGTACCTTTATTCCACCAGGGCGCGATCTTCTCACAAACTTGAAGACTGTCACTCCCCATTCACGTTTTACAACTTATTGTTAATGATAAAGAGACAGCTTTTTACACACAGTTTTAAACAAAGTACTGATATTATTCCTCTTCAACTGACCGCTTTGTTTTCTATGCAAAAACCACTTCGCCACAGAAGACTCGATATTATTGGCATAGCAAGTTCTGCTCTTCTCCTTTCAAAACTTGCTAAAAGCTGTATTTAAAAGAACAGATTGGCCGGGGTAATTCACACCCTTCAATGCCAGCTTAATGTTTAGGTTAGTGGGAATCACAGAGGAATTAGGGATGGAAACTTCTTTGCTGGTGGTAGAAGCGGTCTGGTGAATTTTTAGAGAGAAGAGGCCGTCGATGTTTGAATGTAGAAAATTGTTCTGGCTGCAGCCTGCAGTATGGACTTGTTGGTGTGTGTAGCTCCCAGTGTTCTGACAGCGCGACGTTTTGGGGAAGCATGTGATTCAGCAGCTACCAGTGGGCTTCGTGCGGCGGAGATTTTGTGGCTGTTAGCGGAGTTGATAACAGAGGGTCGTTAAGAGAAGCCTGCATGCAGTAGGCAAAGGAGTAATGTTTGCCGGCGGGGGACGTGCGGCGATTAACCTGTGCGGTAGTGAAAAGGAGTTAAAAAGAAGGAAGTGTGCGGATGCGGAAAGAATGGAATAATTGTGGTAGGCTGCCGGCTGAGTAGTTTGGTGAATGTTTGGTGTGGGTCCGGCGCTGCCGATTGGATGGTGGGGCTGCAGTGTGAGTCAGATAAAAAAAAAAAAAAAACAGGAGTAGGATCCAATGGGACTAACTGGCATGTATAGAGGCGTGTAATGCAAAAGGGCTGTTTTTGGTAGCGTCTCTCGCTTGCGGCCATACCACCCTGAACACGCCCGATCTCATCTGATCTCGGAAGCTAAGCAGGCTAGGGTCTGGTTAATACTTGGATGGGAGACCTCCTGGGCATACCAGGTGCTGTAAGCTTTTCTCACTTTTACTTTATACAGGGGGCGCTCCACTTCACGATTAATTTAAATCTATCACTCCCCTTCCATTTTACTATTTTATATATATATATATTTTTTTCTCTCATTCATAAAGGCAGCTTTTACACACCGTTTTACTCTAAATACTTCCTGGTAATTCTAGGTGCTGTAAGCTGTTCGTACCTTTATTCCACCAGGGCGCGATCTTCTCACAAACTTGAAGACTGTCACTCCCCATTCACGTTTTACAACTTATTGTTAATGATAAAGAGACAGCTTTTTACACACAGTTTTAAACAAAGTACTGATATTATTCCTCTTCAACTGACCGCTTTGTTTTCTATGCAAAAACCACTTCGCCACAGAAGACTCGATATTATTGGCATAGCAAGTTCTGCTCTTCTCCTTTCAAAACTTGCTAAAAGCTGTATTTAAAAGAACAGATTGGCCGGGGTAATTCACACCCTTCAATGCCAGCTTAATGTTTAGGTTAGTGGGAATCACAGAGGAATTAGGGATGGAAACTTCTTTGCTGGTGGTAGAAGCGGTCTGGTGAATTTTTAGAGAGAAGAGGCCGTCGATGTTTGAATGTAGAAAATTGTTCTGGCTGCAGCCTGCAGTATGGACTTGTTGGTGTGTGTAGCTCCCAGTGTTCTGACAGCGCGACGTTTTGGGGAAGCATGTGATTCAGCAGCTACCAGTGGGCTTCGTGCGGCGGAGATTTTGTGGCTGTTAGCGGAGTTGATAACAGAGGGTCGTTAAGAGAAGCCTGCATGCAGTAGGCAAAGGAGTAATGTTTGCCGGCGGGGGACGTGCGGCGATTAACCTGTGCGGTAGTGAAAAGGAGTTAAAAAGAAGGAAGTGTGCGGATGCGGAAAGAATGGAATAATTGTGGTAGGCTGCCGGCTGAGTAGTTTGGTGAATGTTTGGTGTGGGTCCGGCGCTGCCGATTGGATGGTGGGGCTGCAGTGTGAGTCAGATAAAAAAAAAAAAAAACAGGAGTAGGATCCAATGGGACTAACTGGCATGTATAGAGGCGTGTAATGCAAAAGGGCTGTTTTTGGTAGCGTCTCTCGCTTGCGGCCATACCACCCTGAACACGCCCGATCTCATCTGATCTCGGAAGCTAAGCAGGCTAGGGTCTGGTTAATACTTGGATGGGAGACCTCCTGGGAATACCAGGTGCTGTAAGCTTTTCTCACTTTTACTTTATACAGGGGGCGCTCCACTTCACGATTAATTTAAATCTATCACTCCCCTTCCATTTTACTATTTTATATATATATATATTTTTTTCTCTCATTCATAAAGGCAGCTTTTACACACCGTTTTACTCTAAATACTTCCTGGTAATTCTAGGTGCTGTAAGCTGTTCGTACCTTTATTCCACCAGGGCGCGATCTTCTCACAAACTTGAAGACTGTCACTCCCCATTCACGTTTTACAACTTATTGTTAATGATAAAGAGACAGCTTTTTACACACAGTTTTAAACAAAGTACTGATATTATTCCTCTTCAACTGACCGCTTTGTTTTCTATGCAAAAACCACTTCGCCACAGAAGACTCGATATTATTGGCATAGCAAGTTCTGCTCTTCTCCTTTCAAAACTTGCTAAAAGCTGTATTTAAAAGAACAGATTGGCCGGGGTAATTCACACCCTTCAATGCCAGCTTAATGTTTAGGTTAGTGGGAATCACAGAGGAATTAGGGATGGAAACTTCTTTGCTGGTGGTAGAAGCGGTCTGGTGAATTTTTAGAGAGAAGAGGCCGTCGATGTTTGAATGTAGAAAATTGTTCTGGCTGCAGCCTGCAGTATGGACTTGTTGGTGTGTGTAGCTCCCAGTGTTCTGACAGCGCGACGTTTTGGGGAAGCATGTGATTCAGCAGCTACCAGTGGGCTTCGTGCGGCGGAGATTTTGTGGCTGTTAGCGGAGTTGATAACAGAGGGTCGTTAAGAGAAGCCTGCATGCAGTAGGCAAAGGAGTAATGTTTGCCGGCGGGGGACGTGCGGCGATTAACCTGTGCGGTAGTGAAAAGGAGTTAAAAAGAAGGAAGTGTGCGGATGCGGAAAGAATGGAATAATTGTGGTAGGCTGCCGGCTGAGTAGTTTGGTGAATGTTTGGTGTGGGTCCGGCGCTGCCGATTGGATGGTGGGGCTGCAGTGTGAGTCAGATAAAAAAAAAAAAAAAACAGGAGTAGGATCCAATGGGACTAACTGGCATGTATAGAGGCGTGTAATGCAAAAGGGCTGTTTTTGGTAGCGTCTCTCGCTTGCGGCCATACCACCCTGAACACGCCCGATCTCATCTGATCTCGGAAGCTAAGCAGGCTAGGGTCTGGTTAATACTTGGATGGGAGACCTCCTGGGCATACCAGGTGCTGTAAGCTTTTCTCACTTTTACTTTATACAGGGGGCGCTCCACTTCACGATTAATTTAAATCTATCACTCCCCTTCCATTTTACTATTTTATATATATATATATTTTTTTCTCTCATTCATAAAGGCAGCTTTTACACACCGTTTTACTCTAAATACTTCCTGGTAATTCTAGGTGCTGTAAGCTGTTCGTACCTTTATTCCACCAGGGCGCGATCTTCTCACAAACTTGAAGACTGTCACTCCCCATTCACGTTTTACAACTTATTGTTAATGATAAAGAGACAGCTTTTTACACACAGTTTTAAACAAAGTACTGATATTATTCCTCTTCAACTGACCGCTTTGTTTTCTATGCAAAAACCACTTCGCCACAGAAGACTCGATATTATTGGCATAGCAAGTTCTGCTCTTCTCCTTTCAAAACTTGCTAAAAGCTGTATTTAAAAGAACAGATTGGCCGGGGTAATTCACACCCTTCAATGCCAGCTTAATGTTTAGGTTAGTGGGAATCACAGAGGAATTAGGGATGGAAACTTCTTTGCTGGTGGTAGAAGCGGTCTGGTGAATTTTTAGAGAGAAGAGGCCGTCGATGTTTGAATGTAGAAAATTGTTCTGGCTGCAGCCTGCAGTATGGACTTGTTGGTGTGTGTAGCTCCCAGTGTTCTGACAGCGCGACGTTTTGGGGAAGCATGTGATTCAGCAGCTACCAGTGGGCTTCGTGCGGCGGAGATTTTGTGGCTGTTAGCGGAGTTGATAACAGAGGGTCGTTAAGAGAAGCCTGCATGCAGTAGGCAAAGGAGTAATGTTTGCCGGCGGGGGACGTGCGGCGATTAACCTGTGCGGTAGTGAAAAGGAGTTAAAAAGAAGGAAGTGTGCGGATGCGGAAAGAATGGAATAATTGTGGTAGGCTGCCGGCTGAGTAGTTTGGTGAATGTTTGGTGTGGGTCCGGCGCTGCCGATTGGATGGTGGGGCTGCAGTGTGAGTCAGATAAAAAAAAAAAAAAACAGGAGTAGGATCCAATGGGACTAACTGGCATGTATAGAGGCGTGTAATGCAAAAGGGCTGTTTTTGGTAGCGTTTCTCGCTTGCGGCCATACCACCCTGAACACGCCCGATCTCATCTGATCTCGGAAGCTAAGCAGGCTAGGGTCTGGTTAATACTTGGATGGGAGACCTCCTGGGAATACCAGGTGCTGTAAGCTTTTCTCACTTTTACTTTATACAGGGGGCGCTCCACTTCACGATTAATTTAAATCTATCACTCCCCTTCCATTTTACTATTTTATATATATATATATTTTTTTCTCTCATTCATAAAGGCAGCTTTTACACACCGTTTTACTCTAAATACTTCCTGGTAATTCTAGGTGCTGTAAGCTGTTCGTACCTTTATTCCACCAGGGCGCGATCTTCTCACAAACTTGAAGACTGTCACTCCCCATTCACGTTTTACAACTTATTGTTAATGATAAAGAGACAGCTTTTTACACACAGTTTTAAACAAAGTACTGATATTATTCCTCTTCAACTGACCGCTTTGTTTTCTATGCAAAAACCACTTCGCCACAGAAGACTCGATATTATTGGCATAGCAAGTTCTGCTCTTCTCCTTTCAAAACTTGCTAAAAGCTGTATTTAAAAGAACAGATTGGCCGGGGTAATTCACACCCTTCAATGCCAGCTTAATGTTTAGGTTAGTGGGAATCACAGAGGAATTAGGGATGGAAACTTCTTTGCTGGTGGTAGAAGCGGTCTGGTGAATTTTTAGAGAGAAGAGGCCGTCGATGTTTGAATGTAGAAAATTGTTCTGGCTGCAGCCTGCAGTATGGACTTGTTGGTGTGTGTAGCTCCCAGTGTTCTGACAGCGCGACGTTTTGGGGAAGCATGTGATTCAGCAGCTACCAGTGGGCTTCGTGCGGCGGAGATTTTGTGGCTGTTAGCGGAGTTGATAACAGAGGGTCGTTAAGAGAAGCCTGCATGCAGTAGGCAAAGGAGTAATGTTTGCCGGCGGGGGACGTGCGGCGATTAACCTGTGCGGTACTGAAAAGGAGTTAAAAAGAAGGAAGTGTGCGGATGCGGAAAGAATGGAATAATTGTGGTAGGCTGCCGGCTGAGTAGTTTGGTGAATGTTTGGTGTGGGTCCGGCGCTGCCGATTGGATGGTGGTGCTGCAGTGTGAGTCAGATAAAAAAAAAAAAAAAACCAGGAGTAGGATCCAATGGGACTAACTGGCATGTATAGAGGCGTGTAATGCAAAAGGGCTGTTTTTGGTCACGTCTCTCGCTTATGGCCATACCACCCTGAACATGCCCGATCTCATCCGATCTCGGAAGCCAAGCAGGGTAGGGTCTGGTTAGTACTTGGATGGGAGACCTCCTGGGAATACCAGGTGCTGTAAGCTTTACTCACTTTTACTTTATACAGGGGGCGCTCCACTTCACGATTAATTTAAATCTATCACTCCCCTTCCATTTTACTATTTTATATATATATATATATTTTTCTCTCATTCATAAAGGCAGCTTTTACACACGTTTTACTCTAAATACTGCCTGGTAATTCTAGGTGTTGTAAGCTGTTCGTGCCTTTATTCCACCAGGGCACGATCTTCTCACAAACTTGAAGACTGTCACTCCCCATTTACGTTTTACAACTTATTGTTAATAATAAAGAGACAGCTTTTTACACACAGTTTTAAACAAAGTACTGATATAATTCCTCTTCAACTCACCGCTTTGTTTTCTAGGCAAAAACCACTTCGCCACAGACAACTTGATATTGTTGGCATAGCAAGGTCTGCTCTTCTCCTCCTTTCAAAACTTGCTAAAAGCTGTATTTAAAAGAGCAGGTTGGCCGGGGTAATTCACACCCTTCAATGCCAGCTTAATGTTTAGGTTAGTGGGAATCACAGAGGAATTAGGGATGGAAACTTCTTTGCTGGTGGTAGAAGCGGTCTGGTGAATTTTTAGAGAGAAGAGGCCGTCGATGTTTCAATGTAGAAAATTGTTCTGGCTGCAGCCTGCAGTATGGACTTGTTGGCGTGTGTAGCTCCCAGTGTTCTGACAGCGTGACATTTTGGGGAAGCATGTGATTCAACAGCAACCAGTGGGCTTCGTGCGGCGGAGATTTTGTGGCTGTTAGCGGAGTTGATAACAGAGGGTCTTTAAGAGAAGCCTGCATGCGGTAGGCAAATGAGTAATGTTTGCCGGCGGGGGACGTGCGGCGATTAACCTGTTCGGTAGTGAAAAGGACTTAAAGAGAAGGAAGTGTGCGGATGCGGAAAGAATGGAATAATTGTGGTAGGCTGCCGGCTGAGTAGTTTGGTGAATGTTTGGTGTGGGTGCGGCGCTGCCGATTGGATGGTGGTGCTGCAGTGTGAGTCAGATAAAAAAAAAAAAAAACAGGAGTAGGATCCAATGGGACTAACTGGCATGTATAGAGGCGTGTAATGCAAAAGGGCTGTTTTTGTTCGCTGCTCTCGCTTATGGCCCTACCACCCTGAACACGCCCGATCTCGTCTGATCTCGGAAGCTAAGCGGGGTAGGGTCTGGTTAGTACTTCAATGGGAGACTGCCTGGGAATACCAAGTGCTGTAAGCTTTTCTCACTTTTACTTCATACAGGGGGCACTCCACCTCACGATTAATTTAAATCTATCACTCCCCTTCCATTTTACTATTTTATATATTTCTTTTTTCTCTCATTCATAAAGGCAGCTTTTACACACGTTTTACTCTAAATACTGCCTGGTAATTCTAGGTGCTGTAAGCTGTTCGTGCCTTTATTCCACCAGGGCACGATCTTCTCACAAACTTGAAGACTGTCACTCCCCATTCACGTTTTACAACTTATTGTTAATAATAAAGAGACAGCTTTTTACACACAGTTTTAAACAAAGTACTGATATAATTCCTCTTCAACTCACCGCTTTGTTTTCTATGCAAAAACCACTTCGCCACAGACGACTTGATATTGTTGGCATAGCAAGGTCTGCTCTTCTCCTCCTTTCAAAACTTGCTAAAAGCTGTATTTAAAAGAGCAGGTTGGCCGGGGTAATTCACACCCTTCAATGCCAGCTTAATGTTTAGGTTAGTGGGAATCACAGAGGAATTAGGGATGGAAACTTCTTTGCTGGTGGTAGAAGCGGTCTGGTGAATTTTTAGAGAGAAGAGGCCGTCGATGTTTCAATGTAGAAAATTGTTCTGGCTGCAGCCTGCAGTATGGACTTGTTGGCGTGTGTAGCTCCCAGTGTTCTGACAGCGTGACATTTTGGGGAAGCATGTGATTCAACAGCAACCAGTGGGCTTCGTGCGGCGGAGATTTTGTGGCTGTTAGCGGAGTTGATAACAGAGGGTCTTTAAGAGAAGCCTGCATGCGGTAGGCAAATGAGTAATGTTTGCCGGCGGGGGACGTGCGGCGATTAACCTGTTCGGTAGTGAAAAGGACTTAAAGAGAAGGAAGTGTGCGGATGCGGAAAGAATGGAATAATTGTGGTAGGCTGCCGGCTGAGTAGTTTGGTGAATGTTTGGTGTGGGTGCGGCGCTGCCGATTGGATGGTGGTGCTGCAGTGTGAGTCAGATTAAAAAAAAAAAAAAACAGGAGTAGGATCCAATGGGACTAACTGGCATGTATAGAGGCGTGTAATGCAAAAGGGCTGTTTTTGTTCGCTGCTCTCGCTTATGGCCATACCACCCTGAACACGCCCGATCTCGTCTGATCTCGGAAGCTAAGTGGGGTAGGGTCTGGTTAGTACTTGGATGGGAGACTGCCTGGGAATACCACGTGCTGTAAGCTTTTCTCACTTTTACTTTATACAGGGGGCACTCCACCTCACGATTAATTTAAATCTATCACTCCCCTTCCATTTTACTATTTTATATATTTCTTTTTTCTCTCATTCATAAAGGCAGCTTTTACACACGTTTTACTCTAAATACTGCCTGGTAATTCTAGGTGCTGTAAGCTGTTCGTGCATTTATTCCACCAGGGCGCGATCTTCTCACAAACTTGAAGACTGTCACTCCACATTCACGTTTTACAACTTATTGTTAATAATAAAGAGACAGCTTTTTACACACAGTTTTAAACAAAGTACTGATATAATTCCTCTTAAACTCACCGCTTTGTTTTCTATGCAAAAACCACTTCGCCACAGAATATTCGATATTATTGGCATATTATCTGCTCTTCTCCTCCTTTCAAAACTTGGTAAAAGCTGTATTTAAAAGAACAGATTGGCCGGGGTAATTCACACCCTTCAATGCCAGCTTAATGTTTAGGTTAGTGGGAATCACAGAGGAATTAGGGATGGAAACTTCTTTGCTGGTGGTAGAAGCGCTCTGGTGAATTTTTAGAGAGAAGACGCCGTCGATGTTTGAATGTAGAAAATTGTTCTGGCTGCAGCCTGCGGTATGGACTTGTTGGCGTGTGTAGCTCCCAGTGTTCTGACAGCGTGACATTTTGGGGAAGCATGTGATTCAACAGCAACCAGTGGGCTTCGTGCGGCGGAGATTTTGTGGCTGTTAGCGGAGTTGATAACAGAGGGTCTTTAAGAGAAGACTGCATGCGGTAGGCAAATGAGTAATGTTTGCCGGCGGGGGACGTGCGGCGATTAACCTGTTCGGTAGTGAAAAGGACTTAAAGAGAAGGAAGTGTGCGGATGCGGAAAGAATGGAATAATTGTGGTAGGCTGCCGGCTGAGTAGTTTGGTGAATGTTTGGTGTGGGTGCGGCGCTGCCGATTGGATGGTGGTGCTGCAGTGTGAGTCAGATAAAAAAAAAAAAAAAAACGGGAGTAGGATCCAATGGGACTAACTGGCATGTATAGAGGCGTGTAATGCAAAAGGGCTGTTTTTGTTCGCGGTTCTCGCTTATGGCCATACCACCCTGAACACGCCCGATCTCGTCTGATCTCGGAAGCTAAGCGGGGTAGGGTCTGGTTAGTACTTGGATGGGAGACTGCCTGGGAATACCACGTGCTGTAAGCTTTTCTCACTTTTACTTTATACAGGGGGCACTCCACCTCACGATTAATTTAAATCTATCACTCCCCTTCCATTTTACTATTTTATATATTTCTTTTTTCTCTCATTCATAAAGGCAGCTTTTACACACGTTTTACTCTAAATACTGCCTGGTAATTCTAGGTGCTGTAAGCTGTTCGTGCCTTTATTCCACCAGGGCACGATCTTCTCACAAACTTGAAGACTGTCACTCCCCATTCACGTTTTACAACTTATTGTTAATGATAAAGAAACAGCTTTTTACACACAGTTTTAAACAAAGTACTGATATTATTCCTCTTCAACTGACCGCTTTGTTTTCAATGCAAAAACCACTTCGCCACAGAAGACTCGATATTATTGGCATAGCAAGTTCTGCTCTTCTCCTTTCAAAACTTGCTAAAAGCTGTATTTAAAAGAACAGATTGGCCGGGGTAATTCACACCCTTCAATGCCAGCTTAATGTTTAGGTTAGTGGGAATCACAGAGGAATTAGGGATGGAAACTTCTTTGCTGGTGGTAGAAGCGGTCTGGTGAATTTTTAGAGAGAAGAGGCCGTCGATGTTTGAATGTAGAAAATTGTTCTGGCTGCAGCCTGCAGTATGGACTTGTTGGTGTGTGTAGCTCCCAGTGTTCTGACAGCGTGACGTTTTGGGGAAGCATGTGATTCAGCAGCTACCAGTGGGCTTCGTGCGGCGGAGATTTTGTGGCTGTTAGCGGAGTTGATAACAGAGGGTCGTTAAGAGAAGCCTGCATGCAGTAGGCAAAGGAGTAATGTTTGCCGGCGGGGGATGTGCGGCGATTAACCTGTGCGGTAGTGAAAAGGAGTTAAAAAGAAGGAAGTGTGCGGATGCGGAAAGAATGGAATAATTGTGGTAGGCAGCCGGCTGAGTAGTTTGGTGAATGTTTGGTGTGGGTGCGGCGCTGCCGATTGGATGGTGGTGCTGCAGTGTGAGTCAGATAAAAAAAAAAAAAAACGGGAGTAGGATCCAATGGGACTAACTGGCATGTATAGAGGCGTGTAATGCAAAAGGGCTGTTTTTGTTCGCGGTTCTCGCTTATGGCCATACCACCCTGAACACGCCCGATCTCGTCTGATCTCGGAAGCTAAGCGGGGTAGGGTCTGGTTAGTACTTGGATGGGAGACTGCCTGGGAATACCACGTGCTGTAAGCTTTTCTCACTTTTACTTTATACAGGGGGCACTCCACCTCACGATTAATTTAAATCTATCACTCCCCTTCCATTTTACTATTTTATATATTTCTTTTTTCTCTCATTCATAAAGGCAGCTTTTACACACGTTTTACTCTAAATACTGCCTGGTAATTCTAGGTGCTGTAAGCTGTTCGTGCCTTTATTCCACCAGGGCGCGATCTTCTGACAAACTTGAAGACTGTCACTCCACATTCACGTTTTACAACTTATTGTTAATGATAAAGAGACAGCTTTTTACACACAGTTTTAAACAAAGTACTGATATTATTCCTCTTCAACTGACCGCTTTGTTTTCTATGCAAAAACCACTTCGCCACAGAAGACTCGATATTATTGGCATAGCAAGTTCTGCTCTTCTCCTTTCAAAACTTGCTAAAAGCTGTATTTAAAAGAACAGATTGGCCGGGGTAATTCACACCCTTCAATGCCAGCTTAATGTTTAGGTTAGTGGGAATCACAGAGGAATTAGGGATGGAAACTTCTTTGCTGGTGGTAGAAGCGGTCTGGTGAATTTTTAGAGAGAAGACGCCGTCGATGTTTGAATGTAGAAAATTGTTCTGGCTGCAGCCTGCGGTATGGACTTGTTGGCGTGTGTAGCTCCCAGTGTTCTGACAGCGTGACATTTTGGGGAAGCATGTGATTCAACAGCAACCAGTGGGCTTCGTGCGGCGGAGATTTTGTGGCTGTTAGCGGAGTTGATAACAGAGGGTCTTTAAGAGAAGCCTGCATGCGGTAGGCAAATGAGTAATGTTTGCCGGCGGGGGACGTGCGGCGATTAACCTGTTCGGTAGTGAAAAGGACTTAAAGAGAAGGAAGTGTGCGGATGCGGAAAGAATGGAATAATTGTGGTAGGCTGCCGGCTGAGTAGTTTGGTGAATGTTTGGTGTGGGTGCGGCGCTGCCGATTGGATGGTGGTGCTGCAGTGTGAGTCAGATAAAAAAAAAAAAAAAACGGGAGTAGGATCCAATGGGACTAACTGGCATGTATAGAGGCGTGTAATGCAAAAGGGCTGTTTTTGTTCGCGGTTCTCGCTTATGGCCATACCACCCTGAACACGCCCGATCTCGTCTGATCTCGGAAGCTAAGCGGGGTAGGGTCTGGTTAGTACTTGGATGGGAGACTGCCTGGGAATACCACGTGCTGTAAGCTTTTCTCACTTTTACTTTATACAGGGGGCACTCCACCTCACGATTAATTTAAATCTATCACTCCCCTTCCATTTTACTATTTTATATATTTCTTTTTTCTCTCATTCATGAAGGCAGCTTTTACACACGTTTTACTCTAAATACTGCCTGGTAATTCTAGGTGCTGTAAGCTGTTCGTGCCTTTATTCCACCAGGGCACGATCTTCTCACAAACTTGAAGACTGTCACTCCCCATTCACGTTTTACAACTTATTGTTAATGATAAAGAAACAGCTTTTTACACACAGTTTTAAACAAAGTACTGATATTATTCCTCTTCAACTGACCGCTTTGTTTTCTATGCAAAAACCACTTCGCCACAGAAGACTCGATATTATTGGCATAGCAAGTTCTGCTCTTCTCCTTTCAAAACTTGCTAAAAGCTGTATTTAAAAGAACAGATTGGCCGGGGTAATTCACACCCTTCAATGCCAGCTTAATGTTTAGGTTAGTGGGAATCACAGAGGAATTAGGGATGGAAACTTCTTTGCTGGTGGTAGAAGCGGTCTGGTGAATTTTTAGAGAGAAGAGGCCGTCGATGTTTGAATGTAGAAAATTGTTCTGGCTGCAGCCTGCAGTATGGACTTGTTGGTGTGTGTAGCTCCCAGTGTTCTGACAGCGTGACGTTTTGGGGAAGCATGTGATTCAGCAGCTACCAGTGGGCTTCGTGCGGCGGAGATTTTGTGGCTGTTAGCGGAGTTGATAACAGAGGGTCGTTAAGAGAAGCCTGCATGCAGTAGGCAAAGGAGTAATGTTTGCCGGCGGGGGATGTGCGGCGATTAACCTGTGCGGTAGTGAAAAGGAGTTAAAAAGAAGGAAGTGTGCGGATGCGGAAAGAATGGAATAATTGTGGTAGGCTGCCGGCTGAGTAGTTTGGTGAATGTTTGGTGTTGGTGCGGCGCTGCCGATTGGATGGTGGTGCTGCAGTGTGAGTCAGATAAAAAAAAAAAAAAAACAGGAGTAGGATCCAATGGGACTAACTGGCATGTATAGAGGCGTGTAATGCAAAAGGGCTGTTTTTGTTCGCGGTTCTCGCTTATGGCCATACCACCCTGAACACGCCCGATCTCGTCTGATCTCGGAAGCTAAGCGGGGTAGGGTCTGGTTAGTACTTGGATGGGAGACTGCCTGGGAATACCACGTGCTGTAAGCTTTTCTCACTTTTACTTTATACAGGGGGCACTCCATCTCACGATTAATTTAAATCTATCACTCCCCTTCCATTTTACTATTTTATATATTTCTTTTTTCTCTCATTCATGAAGGCAGCTTTTACACACGTTTTACTCTAAATACTGCCTGGTAATTCTAGGTGCTGTAAGCTGTTCGTGCCTTTATTCCACCAGGGCGCGATCTTCTCACAAACTTGAAGACTGTCACTCCCCATTCACATTTTACAACTTATTGTTAATGATAAAGAGACAGCTTTTTACACACAGTTTTAAACAAAGTACTGATATTATTCCTCTTCAACTGACCGCTTTGTTTTCTATGCAAAAACCACTTCGCCACAGAAGACTCGATATTATTGGCATAGCAAGTTCTGCTCTTCTCCTTTCAAAACTTGCTAAAAGCTGTATTTAAAAGAACAGATTGGCCGGGGTAATTCACACCCTTCAATGCCAGCTTAATGTTTAGGTTAGTGGGAGTCACAGAGGAATTAGGGATGGAAACTTCTTTGCTGGTGGTAGAAGCGGTCTGGTGAATTTTTAGAGAGAAGAGGCCGTCGATGTTTGAATGTAGAAAATTGTTCTGGCTGCAGCCTGCAGTATGGACTTGTTGGTGTGTGTTGCTCCCAGTGTTCTGACAGCGCGACGTTTTGGGGAAGCATGTGATTCAGCAGCTACCAGTGGGCTTCGTGCGGCGGAGATTTTGTGGCTGTTAGCGGAGTTGATAACAGAGGGTCGTTAAGAGAAGCCTGCATGCAGTAGGCAAAGGAGTAATGTTTGCCGGCGGGGGACGTGCGGCGATTAACCTGTGCGGTAGTGAAAAGGAGCTAAAAAGAAGGAAGTGTGCGGATGCGGAAAGAATGGAATAATTGTGGTAGGCTGCTGGCTGAGTAGTTTGGTGAATGTTTGGTGTGGGTCCGGCGCTGCAGATTGGATGGTGGGGCTGCAGTGTGAGTCAGATAAAAAAAAAAAAAAGAACATTAGTAGGATCCAATGGGACCAACTGGCATGTATAGAGGCGTGTAATGCAAAAGGGCTGTTTTTGGTAGCGTCTCTCGCTTATGGCGATACCACCCTGAACACGCCCGATCTCATCTGATCTCATAAGCTAAGCAGGATAGGGTCTGGTTAGTACTTGGATGGGAGACCTCCTGGGAAAACCAGGTGCTGTAAGCTTTTCTCACTTTTACTTTATACAGGGGGCGCTCCACTTCACGATTAATTTAAATCTATCACTCCCCTTCCATTTTACTATTTTATATATATATATATATTTTTCTCTCATTCATAAAGGTAGCTTTTACACACCGTTTTACTCTAAATACTTCCTGGTAATTCAAGGTGCTCTAAGCTGTTCGTGCCTTTATTCCACCAGGGCGCGATCTTCTCACAAACTTGAAGACTGTCACTCCCCATTCACGTTTTACAACTTATTGTTAATGATAAAGAGACAGCTTTTTACACACAGTTTTAAACAAAGTACTGATATTATTCCTCTTCAACTGACCGCTTTGTTTTCTATGCAAAAACCACTTCGCCACAGAAGACTCGATATTATTGGCATAGCAAGTTCTGCTCTTCTCCTTTCAAAACTTGCTAAAAGCTGTATTTAAAAGAACAGATTGGCCGGGGTAATTCACACCCTTCAATGCCAGCTTAATGTTTAGGTTAGTGGGAGTCACAGAGGAATTAGGGATGGAAACTTCTTTGCTGGTGGTAGAAGCGGTCTGGTGAATTTTTAGAGAGAAGAGGCCGTCGATGTTTGAATGTAGAAAATTGTTCTGGCTGCAGCCTGCAGTATGGACTTGTTGGTGTGTGTAGCTCCCAGTGTTCTGACAGCGCGACGTTTTGGGGAAGCATGTGATTCAGCAGCTACCAGTGGGCTTCGTGCGGCGGAGATTTTGTGGCTGTTAGCGGAGTTGATAACAGAGGGTCGTTAAGAGAAGCCTGCATGCAGTAGGCAAAGGAGTAATGTTTGCCGGCGGGGGACGTGCGGCGATTAACCTATGCGGTAGTGAAAAGGAGTTAAAAAGAAGGAAGTGTGCAGATGCGGAAAGAATGGAATAATTGTGGTAGGCTGCTGGCTGAGTAGTTTGGTGAATGTTTGGTGTGGGTCCAGCGCTGCCGATTGGATGGTGGGGCTGCAGTGTGAGTCAGATAAAAAAAAAAAAAAGAACATTAGTAGGATCCAATGGGACCAACTGGCATGTATAGAGGCGTGTAATGCAAAAGGGCTGTTTTTGGTAGCGTCTCTCGCTTACGGCCATACCACCCTGAACACGCCCGATCTCGTCTGATCTCGGAAGCTAAGCAGGGTAGGGTCTGGTTAGTACTTGGATGGGAGACCACCTGGGAATACCAGGTGCTGTAAGCTTTTCTCACTTTTACTTTATACAGGGGGCGCTCCACTTCACGATTAATTTAAATCTATCACTCCCCTTCCATTTTACTATTTTATATATATATATATTTTTTTTCTCTCATTCATAAAGGCAGCTTTTAGAAACCGTTTTACTCTAAATACTTCCTGGTAATTCTAGCTGCTGTAAGCTGTTCGTGCCTTTATTCCACCAGGGCGCGATCTTCTCACAAACTTGAAGACTGTCACTCCCCATTCACATTTTACAACTTATTGTTAATGATAAAGAGACAGCTTTTTACACACAGTTTTAAACAAAGTACTGATATTATTCCTCTTCAACTGACCGCTTTGTTTTCTATGCAAAAACCACTTCGCCACAGAAGACTCGATATTATTGGCATAACAAGTTCTGCTCTTCTCCTTTCAAAACTTGCTAAAAGCTGTATTTAAAAGAACAGGTTGGCCGGGGTAATTCACACCCTTCAATGCCAGCTTAATGTTTAGGTTAGTGGGAATCACAGAGGAATTAGGGATGGAAACTTCTTTGCTGGTGGTAGAAGCGGTCTGGTGAATTTTTAGAGAGAAGAGGCCGTCGATGTTTGAATGTAGAAAATTGTTCTGGCTGCAGCCTGCAGTATGGACTTGTTGGTGTGTGTAGCTCCCAGTGTTCTGACAGCGCGACGTTTTGGGGAAGCATGTGATTCAGCAGCTACCAGTGGGCTTCGTGCGGCGGAGATTTTGTGGCTGTTAGCGGAGTTGATAACAGAGGGTCGTTAAGAGAAGCCTGCATGCAGTAGGCAAAGGAGTAATGTTTGCCGACGGGGGACGTGCGGCGATTAACCTGTGCGGTAGTGAAAAGGAGTTAAAAATAAGGAAGTGTGCGGATGCGGAAAGAATGGAATAATTGTGGTAGGCTGCCGGCTGAGTAGTTTGGTGAGGGTCCGGCGCTGCCGATTGGATGGTGGGGCTGCAGTGTGAGTCAGATAAAAAAAAAAAAAAGAACATTAGTAGGATCCAATGGGACCAACTGGCATGTATAGAGGCGTGTAATGCAAAAGGGCTGTTTTTGGTAGCGTCTCTCGCTTATGGCCATACCACCCTGAACACGCCCGATCTCATCCGATCTCGTAAGCTAAGCAGGGTAGGGTCTGGTTAGTACTTGGATGGGAAACCTCCTGGGAATACCAGGTGCTGTAAGCTTTTCTCACTTTTACTTTATACAGGGGGCGCTCCACTTCAGGATTAATTTAAATCTATCACTCCCCTTCCATTTTACTATTTTATATATATATATATTTTTCTCTCATTCATAAAGGTAGCTTTTACACACCGTTTTACTCTAAATACTTCCTGATAATTCAAGGTGCTCTAAGCTGTTCGTGCCTTTATTCCACCAGGGCGCGATCTTCTCACAAACTTGAAGACTGTCACTCCCCATTCACGTTTTACAACTTATTGTTAATGATAAAGAGACAGCTTTTTAGACACAATTTTAAACAAAGTACTGATATTATTCCTCTTCAACTGACCGCTTTGTTTTCTACGCAAAAACCACTTCGCCACAGAAGACTCGATATTATTGGCATAGCAAGTTCTGCTCTTCTCCTTTCAAAACTTGCTAAAAGCTGTATTTAAAAGAACAGATTGGCCGGGGTAATTCACACCCTTCAATGCCAGCTCAATGTTTAGGTTAGTGGGAGTCACAGAGGAATTAGGGATGGAAACTTCTTTGCTGGTGGTAGAAGCGGTCTGGTGAATTTTTAGAGAGAAGAGGCCGTCGATGTTTGAATGTAGAAAATTGTTCTGGTTGCAGCCTGCAGTATGGACTTGTTGGTGTGTGTAGCTCCCAGTGTTCTGACAGCGCGACGTTTTGGGGAAGCATGTGACTCAGCAGCTTCCAGTGGGCTTCGTGCGGCGGAGATTTTGTGGCTGTTAGCGGAGTTGATAACAGAGGGTCGTTAAGAGAAGCCTGCATGCAGTAGGCAAAGGAGTAATGTTTGCCGGCGGGGGACGTGCGGCGATTAACCTGTGCGGTAGTGAAAAGGAGTTAAAAAGAAGGAAGTGTGCGGATGCGGAAAGAATGGAATAATTGTGGTAGGCTGCTGGCTGAGTAGTTTGGTGAATGTTTGGTGTGGGTCCGGCGCTGCCGATTGGATGGTGGGGCTGCAGTGTGAGTCAGATAAAAAAAAAAAAAAAAAACAGGAGTAGGATCCAATGGGACTAACTGGAATGTATAGACGCGTGTAATGCAAAAGGGCTGTTTTTGGTAGCATCTTTCGCTTACGGCCATACCACCCTGAACACGCCCGATCTCGTCTGATCTCGGAAGCCAAGCAGGGTAGGGTCTGGTTAGTACTTGGATGGGAGACCTCCTGGGAATACCAGGTGCTGTAAGCCTTTCTCACTTTTACTTTATACAGGGGGCGCTCCACTTCACGATTAATTTAAATCTATCACTCCCCTTCCATTTTACTATTTTATATATATATATTTTTTTTTCTCTCATTCATAAAGGCAGCTTTTAGAAACCGTTTTACTCTAAATACTTCCTGGTAATTCTAGGTGCTGTAAGCTGTTCGTGCCTTTATTCCACCAGGGCGCGATCTTCTCACAAACTTGAAGACTGTCACTCCCCATTCACGTTTTACAACTTATTGTTAATGATAAAGAGACAGCTTTTTACACACAGTTTTAAACAAAGTACTGATATTATTCCTCTTCAACTGACCGCTTTGTTTTCTATGCAAAAACCACTTCGCCACAGAAGACTCGATATTATTGGCATAGCAAGTTCTGCTCTTCTCCTTTCAAAACTTGCTAAAAGCTGTATTTAAAAGAACAGATTGGCCGGGGTAATTCACACCCTTCAATGCCAGCTTAATGTTTAGGTTAGTGGGAATCACAGAGGAATTAGGGATGGAAACTTCTTTGCTGGTGGTAGAAGCGGTCTGGTGAATTTTTAGAGAGAAGAGGCCGTCGATGTTTGAATGTAGAAAATAGTTCTGGCTGCAGCCTGCAGTATGGACTTGTTGGTGTGTGTAGCTCCCAGTGTTCTGACAGCGCGACGTTTTGGGGAAGCATGTGACTCAGCAGCTTCCAGTGGGCTTCGTGCGGCGGAGATTTTGTGGCTGTTAGCGGAGTTGATAACAGAGGGTCGTTAAGAGAAGCCTGCATGCAGTAGGCAAAGGAGTAATGTTTGCCGGCGGGGGACGTGCGGCGATTAACCTGTGCGGTAGTGAAAAGGAGTTAAAAAGAAGGCAGTGTGCGGATGCTGAAAGAATGGAATAATTGTGGTATGCTGCTGGCTGAGTAGTTTGGTGAATGTTTGGTGTGGGTCCGGCGCTGCCGATTGGATGGTGGGGCTGCAGTGTGAGTCAGATAAAAAAAAAAAAAAAAAACAGGAGTAGGATCCAATGGGACTAACTGGAATGTATAGACGCGTGTAATGCAAAAGGGATATTTTTGGTAGCATCTCTCGCTTACGGCCATACCACCCTGAACACGCCCGATCTCGTCTGATCTCGGAAGCTAAGCAGGGTAGGGTGTGGTTAGTACTTGGATGGGAGACCACCTGGGAATACCAGGTGCTGTAAGCTTTTCTCACTTTTACTTTATACAGGGGGCGCTCCACTTCACGATTAATTTAAATCTATCAATCCCCTTACATTTTACTATTTTATATATTTCTTTTTTCTCTCATTCATAAAGGCAGCTTTTACACACCGTTTTACTCTAAATACTGCCTGATAATTATAGCTGCTGTAAGCTGTTCGTGCCTTTATTCCACCAGGGCGCGATCTTCTCACAAACTTGAAGACTGTCACTCCCCATTCACGTTTTACAACTTATTGTTAATAATAAAGAGACAGCTTTTTACACACAGTTTTAAACAAAGTACTAATATAATTCCTCTTCAACTCACCGCTTTGTTTTCTATGCAAAAACCACTTCGCCACAGAATATTCGATATTATTGGCATATTATCTGCTCTTCTCCTCCTTTCAAAACTTGCTAAAAGCTGTATTTAAAAGAGCAGGTTGGCCGGGGTAATTCACACCCTTCAATGCCAGCTTAATGTTTAGGTTAGTGGGAATCACAGAGGAATTATGGATGGAAACTTCTTTGCTGGTGGTAGAAGCGGTCTGGTGAATTTTTAGAGAGAAGAGGCCGTCGATGTTTCAATGTAGAAAATTGTTCTGGCTGCAGCCTGCAGTATGGATTTGTTGGCGTGTGTAGCTCCCAGTGTTCTGACAGCGTGACATTTTGGTGAAGCATGTGATTCAACAGCAACCAGTGGGCTTCGTGCGGTGGAGATTTTGTGGCTGTTAGCGGAGTTGATAACAGAGGGTCTTTAAGAGAAGCCTGCATGCGGTAGGCAAATGAGTAATGTTTGCCGGCGGGGGACGTGCGGCGATTAACCTGTTCGGTAGTGAAAAGGACTTAAAGAGAAGGAAGTGTGCGGATGCGGAAAGAATGGAATAATTGTGGTAGGCTGCCGGCTGAGTAGTTTGGTGAATGTTTGGTGTGGGTCCGGCGCTGCCGATTGGATGGTGGTGCTGCAGTGTGAGTCAGATAAAAAAAAAAAAAAACAGGAGTAGGATCCAATGGGACTAACTGGCATGTATAGAGGCGTGTAATGCAAAAGGGCTGTTTTTGTTCGCGGCTCTCGCTTATGGCCATAGCACCCTGATCACGCCCGATCTCGTCTGATCTTGGAAGCTAAGCGGGGTAGGGTCTGGTTAGTACTTGGATGGGAGACCACCTGGGAATACCAGGTGCTGTAAGCTTTTCTCACTTTTACTTTATACAGGGGGCGCTCCACTTCACGATTAATTTAAATCTATCACTCCCCTTCCATTTTACTATTTTATATATATATTTTTATTTTCTCTCTTTCATAAAGGCAGCTTTTACACACGTTTTACTCTAAATACTGCCTGGTAATTCTAGGTGCTGTAAGCTGTTCGTGCCTTTATTCCACCAGGGCGCGATCTTCTCACAAACTTGAAGACTGTCACTCCCCATTCACGTTTTACAACTTATTGTTAATGATAAAGAGACAGCTTTTTACACACAATTTTAAACAAAGTACTGATATTATTCCTCTTCAACTGACCGCTTTGTTTTCTACGCAAAAACCACTTCGCCACAGAAGACTCGATATTATTGGCATAGCAAGTTCTGCTCTTCTCCTTTCAAAACTTGCTAAAAGCTGTATTTAAAAGAACAGATTGGCCGGGGTAATTCACACCCTTCAATGCCAGCTCAATGTTTAGGTTAGTGGGAGTCACAGAGGAATTAGGGATGGAAACTTCTTTGCTGGTGGTAGAAGCGGTCTGGTGAATTTTTAGAGAGAAGAGGCCGTCGATGTTTGAATGTAGAAAATTGTTCTGGTTGCAGCCTGCAGTATGGACTTGTTGGTGTGTGTAGCTCCCAGTGTTCTGACAGCGCGACGTTTTGGGGAAGCATGTGACTCAGCAGCTTCCAGTGGGCTTCGTGCGGCGGAGATTTTGTGGCTGTTAGCGGAGTTGATAACAGAGGGTCGTTAAGAGAAGCCTGCATGCAGTAGGCAAAGGAGTAATGTTTGCCGGCGGGGGACGTGCGGCGATTAACCTGTGCGGTAGTGAAAAGGAGTTAAAAAGAAGGAAGTGTGCGGATGCGGAAAGAATGGAATAATTGTGGTAGGCTGCTGGCTGAGTAGTTTGGTGAATGTTTGGTGTGGGTCCGGCGCTGCCGATTGGATGGTGGGGCTGCAGTGTGAGTCAGATAAAAAAAAAAAAAAAAAACAGGAGTAGGATCCAATGGGACTAACTGGAATGTATAGACGCGTGTAATGCAAAAGGGCTGTTTTTGGTAGCATCTTTCGCTTACGGCCATACCACCCTGAACACGCCCGATCTCGTCTGATCTCGGAAGCCAAGCAGGGTAGGGTCTGGTTAGTACTTGGATGGGAGACCTCCTGGGAATACCAGGTGCTGTAAGCCTTTCTCACTTTTACTTTATACAGGGGGCGCTCCACTTCACGATTAATTTAAATCTATCACTCCCCTTCCATTTTACTATTTTATATATATATATTTTTTTTTCTCTCATTCATAAAGGCAGCTTTTAGAAACCGTTTTACTCTAAATACTTCCTGGTAATTCTAGGTGCTGTAAGCTGTTCGTGCCTTTATTCCACCAGGGCGCGATCTTCTCACAAACTTGAAGACTGTCACTCCCCATTCACGTTTTACAACTTATTGTTAATGATAAAGAGACAGCTTTTTACACACAGTTTTAAACAAAGTACTGATATTATTCCTCTTCAACTGACCGCTTTGTTTTCTATGCAAAAACCACTTCGCCACAGAAGACTCGATATTATTGGCATAGCAAGTTCTGCTCTTCTCCTTTCAAAACTTGCTAAAAGCTGTATTTAAAAGAACAGATTGGCCGGGGTAATTCACACCCTTCAATGCCAGCTTAATGTTTAGGTTAGTGGGAATCACAGAGGAATTAGGGATGGAAACTTCTTTGCTGGTGGTAGAAGCGGTCTGGTGAATTTTTAGAGAGAAGAGGCCGTCGATGTTTGAATGTAGAAAATAGTTCTGGCTGCAGCCTGCAGTATGGACTTGTTGGTGTGTGTAGCTCCCAGTGTTCTGACAGCGCGACGTTTTGGGGAAGCATGTGACTCAGCAGCTTCCAGTGGGCTTCGTGCGGCGGAGATTTTGTGGCTGTTAGCGGAGTTGATAACAGAGGGTCGTTAAGAGAAGCCTGCATGCAGTAGGCAAAGGAGTAATGTTTGCCGGCGGGGGACGTGCGGCGATTAACCTGTGCGGTAGTGAAAAGGAGTTAAAAAGAAGGCAGTGTGCGGATGCTGAAAGAATGGAATAATTGTGGTATGCTGCTGGCTGAGTAGTTTGGTGAATGTTTGGTGTGGGTCCGGCGCTGCCGATTGGATGGTGGGGCTGCAGTGTGAGTCAGATAAAAAAAAAAAAAAAAAACAGGAGTAGGATCCAATGGGACTAACTGGAATGTATAGACGCGTGTAATGCAAAAGGGATATTTTTGGTAGCATCTCTCGCTTACGGCCATACCACCCTGAACACGCCCGATCTCGTCTGATCTCGGAAGCTAAGCAGGGTAGGGTGTGGTTAGTACTTGGATGGGAGACCACCTGGGAATACCAGGTGCTGTAAGCTTTTCTCACTTTTACTTTATACAGGGGGCGCTCCACTTCACGATTAATTTAAATCTATCAATCCCCTTACATTTTACTATTTTATATATTTCTTTTTTCTCTCATTCATAAAGGCAGCTTTTACACACCGTTTTACTCTAAATACTGCCTGATAATTATAGCTGCTGTAAGCTGTTCGTGCCTTTATTCCACCAGGGCGCGATCTTCTCACAAACTTGAAGACTGTCACTCCCCATTCACGTTTTACAACTTATTGTTAATAATAAAGAGACAGCTTTTTACACACAGTTTTAAACAAAGTACTAATATAATTCCTCTTCAACTCACCGCTTTGTTTTCTATGCAAAAACCACTTCGCCACAGAATATTCGATATTATTGGCATATTATCTGCTCTTCTCCTCCTTTCAAAACTTGCTAAAAGCTGTATTTAAAAGAGCAGGTTGGCCGGGGTAATTCACACCCTTCAATGCCAGCTTAATGTTTAGGTTAGTGGGAATCACAGAGGAATTATGGATGGAAACTTCTTTGCTGGTGGTAGAAGCGGTCTGGTGAATTTTTAGAGAGAAGAGGCCGTCGATGTTTCAATGTAGAAAATTGTTCTGGCTGCAGCCTGCAGTATGGATTTGTTGGCGTGTGTAGCTCCCAGTGTTCTGACAGCGTGACATTTTGGTGAAGCATGTGATTCAACAGCAACCAGTGGGCTTCGTGCGGTGGAGATTTTGTGGCTGTTAGCGGAGTTGATAACAGAGGGTCTTTAAGAGAAGCCTGCATGCGGTAGGCAAATGAGTAATGTTTGCCGGCGGGGGACGTGCGGCGATTAACCTGTTCGGTAGTGAAAAGGACTTAAAGAGAAGGAAGTGTGCGGATGGGGAAAGAATGGAATAATTGTGGTAGGCTGCCGGCTGAGTAGTTTGGTGAATGTTTGGTGTGGGTCCGGCGCTGCCGATTGGATGGTGGTGCTGCAGTGTGAGTCAGATAAAAAAAAAAAAAAACAGGAGTAGGATCCAATGGGACTAACTGGCATGTATAGAGGCGTGTAATGCAAAAGGGCTGTTTTTGTTCGCGGCTCTCGCTTATGGCCATAGCACCCTGATCACGCCCGATCTCGTCTGATCTTGGAAGCTAAGCGGGGTAGGGTCTGGTTAGTACTTGGATGGGAGACCACCTGGGAATACCAGGTGCTGTAAGCTTTTCTCACTTTTACTTTATACAGGGGGCGCTCCACTTCACGATTAATTTAAATCTATCACTCCCCTTCCATTTTACTATTTTATATATATATTTTTATTTTCTCTCTTTCATAAAGGCAGCTTTTACACACGTTTTACTCTAAATACTGCCTGGTAATTCTAGGTGCTGTAAGCTGTTCGTGCTTTTATTCCACCAGGGCACGATCTTCTCACAAACTTGAAGACTGTCACTCCCCATTCACGTTTTACAACTTATTGTTAATAATAAAGAGACAGCTTTTTACACACAGTTTTAAACAAAGTACTGATATTATTCCTCTTCAACTCACCGCTTTGTTTTCTATGCAAAAACCACTTCGCCACAGAAGACTCGATATTATTGGCATAGCAAGTTCTGCTCTTCTCCTTTCAAAACTTGCTAAAAGCTGTATTTAAAAGAACAGATTGGCCGGGGTAATTCACACCCTTCAATGCCAGCTTAATGTTTAGGTTAGTGGGAATCACAGAGGAATTAGGGATGGAAACTTCTTTGCTGGTGGTAGAAGCGGTCTGGTGAATTTTTAGAGAGAAGAGGCCGTCGATGTTTGGATGTAGAAAATTGTTCTAGCTGCAGCCTGCAGTATGGACTTGTTGGTGTGTGTAGCTCCCAGTGTTCTGACAGCGCAACGTTTTGGGGAAGCATGTGATTCAGCAGCTACCAGTGGGCTTCGTGCGGCGGAGATTTTGTGGCTGTTAGCGGAGTTGATTACAGAGGGTCGTTAAGAGAAGCCTGCATGCGGTAGGCAAATGAGTAATGTTTGCCGGCGGGGGACGTGCGGCGATTAACCTGTGCGGTAGTGAAAAGGAGTTAAAGAGAAGGAAGTGTGCGGATGCGGAAAGAATGGAATAATTGTGGTAGGCTGCCGGCTGAGTAGTTTGGTGAATGTTTGGTGTGGGTCCGGCGCTGCCGATTGGATGGTGGTGCTGCAGTGTGAGTCAGATAAAAAAAAAAAAAAAACCAGGAGTAGGATCCAATGGGACTAACTGGCATGTATAGACGCGTGTAATGCAAAAGGGCTGTTTTTGGTCGCATCTCTCGCTTACGGCCGTACCACCCTGAACACGCCCGATCTCATCTGATCTTGGAAGCTAAGCAGGGTAGGGTCTGGTTAGTACTTGGATAGGTGACCACCTGGGAATACCAGGTGCTGTAAGCTTTTCTCACTTTTACTTTATACAGGGGGCGCTCCACTTCACGATTAATTTAAATCTAGCACTCCCCTTCCATTGTACTATTTTATATATATTTTTTTTTTCTCTCTTTCATAAAGCCAGCTTTTAGAAACCGTTTTACTCTAAATACTTCCTGGTAATTCTAGGTGCTGTAAGCTGTTCGTGACTTTATTCCACCAGGGCGCGATCTTCTCACAAACTTGAAGACTGTCACTCCCCATTCACGTTTTACAACTTATTGTTAATGATAAAGAGACAGCTTTTTACACACAGTTTTAAACAAAGTACTGATATTATTCCTCTTCAACTGACCGCTTTGTTTTCTATGCAAAAACCACTTCGCCACAGAAGACTCTATATTATTGGCATAGCAAGTTCTGCTCTTCTCCTTTCAAAACTTGCTAAAAGCTGTATTTAAAAGAACAGATTGGCCGGGGTAATTCACACCCTTCAATGCCAGCTTAATGTTTAGGTTAGTGGGAATCACAGAGGAATTAGGGATGGAAACTTCTTTGCTGGTGGTAGAAGCGGTCTGGTGAATTTTTAGAGAGAAGAGGCCGTCGATGTTTGAATGTAGAAAATTGTTCTGGCTGCAGCCTGCAGTATGGACTTGTTGGTGTGTGTAGCTCCCAGTGTTCTGACAGCGCAACGTTTTGGGGAAGCATGTGATTCAGCAGCTACCAGTGGGCTTCGTGCGGCGGAGATTTTGTGGCTGTTAGCGGAGTTGATAACAGAGGGTCGTTAAGAGAAGCCTGCATGCAGTAGGCAAAGGAGTAATGTTTGCCGGCGGGGGACGTGCGGCGATTAACCTGTGCGGAAGTGAAAAGGAGTTAAAGAGAAGGAAGTGTGCGGATGCGGAAAGAATGGAATAATTGTGGTAGGCTGCCGGCTGAGTAGTTTGGTGAATGTTTGGTGTGGGTCCGGCGCTGCCGATTGGATGGTGGTGCTGCAGTGTGAGTCAGATAAAAAATAAAAAAATAACCAGGAGTAGGATCCAATGGGACTAACTGGCATGAATAGACGCGTGTAATGCAAAAGGGCTGTTTTTGGTCACATCTCTGGCTTACGGCCGTACCACCCTGAACACGCCCAATCTCATCTGATCTTGGAAGCTAAGCAGGGTAGGGTCTGGTCAGCACTTGGATAGGTGACCACCTGGGAATACCAGGTGCTGTAAGCTTTTCTCACTTTTACTTTATACAGGGGGCGCTCCACTTCACGATTAATTTAAATCTATCACTCCCCTTCCATTTTACTATTTTATATATATATTTTTTTTTTTCTCTCATTCATAAAGGCAGCTTTTACGCACCGTTTTACTCAAAATACTTCCTGGTAATTCTAGGTGCTGTAAGCTGTTCGTGCCTTTATTCCACCAGGGCGCGATCTTCTCACAAACTTGAAGACTGTCACTCCCCATTCACGTTTTACAACTTATTGTTAATGATTAAGAGACAGCTTTTTACACACAGTTTTAAACAAAGTACTGATATTATTCCTCTTCAACTGACCGCTTTGTTTTCTATGCAAAAACCACTTCGCCACAGAAGTCTCGATATTATTGGCATAGCAAGTTCTGCTCTTCTCCTTTCAAAACTTGCTAAAAGCTGTATTTAAAAGAACAGATTGGCCGGGGTAATTCACACCCTTCAATGCCAGCTTAATGTGTAGGTTAGTGGGAATCACAGAGGAATTAGGGATGGAAACTTCTTTGCTGGTGGTAGAAGCGGTCTGGTGAATTTTTAGAGAGAAGAGGCCGTCGATGTTTGAATGTAGAAAATTGTTCTGGCTGCAGCCTGCAGTATGGACTTGTTGGTGTGTGTAGCTCCCAGTGTTCTGACAGCGCAACGTTTTGGGGAAGCATGTGATTCAGCAGCTACCAGTGGGCTTCATGCGGCGGAGATTTTGTGGCTGTTAGCGGAGTTGATAACAGAGGGTCGTTAAGAGAAGCCTGCATGCAGTAGGCAAAGGAGTAATGTTTGCCGGCGGGGGACGTGCGGCGATTAACCTGTGCGGTAGTGAAAAGGAGTTAAAGAGAAGGAAGTGTGCGGATGCGGAAAGAATGGAATAATTGTGGTAGGCTGCCGGCTCAGTAGTTTGGTGAATGTTTGGTGTGGGTCCGGCGTTGCCGATTGGATGGTGGGGCTGCAGTGTGAGTCAGATAAAAAAAAACAAAAAAACCAGGAGTAGGATCCAATGGGACCAACTGGCATGTATAGAGGCGTGTAATGCAAAACGGCTGTTTTTGGTAGTGTCTCTCGCATATGGCCATACCACCCTGAACACGCCTGATCTCGTCTGATCTCGGAAGCTAAGCAGGGTAGGGTCTGGTTAGTACTTGAATGGGAGACCACCTGGGAATACCAGGTCCTGTAAGCTTTTCTCACTTTTACTTTATACAGGGGGCGCTCCACTTCACGATTAATTTAAATCTATCACTCCCCTTCCATTTTACTATTTTATATATATATTTTTTTTTTTCTCTCATTCATAAAGGCAGCTTTTACGCACCGTTTTACTCAAAATACTTCCTGGTAATTCTAGGTGCTGTAAGCTGTTCGTGCCTTTATTCCACCAGGGCGCGATCTTCTCACAAACTTGAAGACTGTCACTCCCCATTCACGTTTTACAACTTATTGTTAATGATTAAGAGACAGCTTTTTACACACAGTTTTAAACAAAGTACTGATATTATTCCTCTTCAACTGACCGCTTTGTTTTCTATGCAAAAACCACTTCGCCACAGAAGTCTCGATATTATTGGCATAGCAAGTTCTGCTCTTCTCCTTTCAAAACTTGCTAAAAGCTGTATTTAAAAGAACAGATTGGCCGGGGTAATTCACACCCTTCAATGCCAGCTTAATGTTTAGGTTAGTGGGAATCACAGAGGAATTAGGGATGGAAACTTCTTTGCTGGTGGTAGAAGCGGTCTGGTGAATTTTTAGAGAGAAGAGGCCGTCGATGTTTGAATGTAGAAAATTGTTCTGGCTGCAGCCTGCAGTATGGACTTGTTGGTGTGTGTAGCTCCCAGTGTTCTGACAGCGCAACGTTTTGGGGAAGCATGTGATTCAGCAGCTACCAGTGGGCTTCATGCGGCGGAGATTTTGTGGCTGTTAGCGGAGTTGATAACAGAGGGTCGTTAAGAGAAGCCTGCATGCAGTAGGCAAAGGAGTAATGTTTGCCGGCGGGGGACGTGCGGCGATTAACCTGTGCGGAAGTGAAAAGGAGTTAAAGAGAAGGAAGTGTGCGGATGCGGAAAGAATGGAATAATTGTGGTAGGCTGCCGGCTGAGTAGTTTGGTGAATGTTTGGTGTGGGTCCGGCGCTGCCGATTGGATGGTGGTGCTGCAGTGTGAGTCAGATAAAAAATAAAAAAATAACCAGGAGTAGGATCCAATGGGACTAACTGGCATGAATAGACGCGTGTAATGCAAAAGGGCTGTTTTTGGTCACATCTCTGGCTTACGGCCGTACCACCCTGAACACGCCCAATCTCATCTGATCTTGGAAGCTAAGCAGGGTAGGGTCTGGTCAGTACTTGGATAGGTGACCACCTGGGAATACCAGGTGCTGTAAGCTTTTCTCACTTTTACTTTATACAGGGGGCGCTCCACTTCACGATTAATTTAAATCTAGCACTCCCCTTCCATTTTACTATTTTATATATATTTTTTTTTTCTCTCTTTCATAAAGCCAGCTTTTAGAAACCGTTTTACTCTAAATACTTCCTGGTAATTCTAGGTGCTGTAAGCTGTTCGTGCCTTTATTCCACCATGGCGCGATCTTCTCACAAACTTGAAGACTGTCACTCCCCATTCACGTTTTACAACTTATTGTTAATGATAAAGAGACAGCTTTTTACACACAGTTTTAAACAAAGTACTGATATTATTCCTCTTCAACTGACCGCTTTGTTTTCTATGCAAAAACCACTTCGCCACAGAAGACTCGATATTATTGGCATAGCAAGTTCTGCTCTTCTCCTTTCAAAACTTGCTAAAAGCTGTATTTAAAAGAACAGATTGGCCGGGGTAATTCACACCCTTCAATGCCAGCTTAATGTTTAGGTTAGTGGGAATCACAGAGGAATTAGGGATGGAAACTTCTTTGCTGGTGGTAGAAGCGGTCTGGTGAATTTTTAGAGAGAAGAGGCCGTCGATGTTTGAATGTAGAAAATTGTTCTGGCTGCAGCCTGCAGTATGGACTTGTTGGTGTGTGTAGCTCCCAGTGTTCTGACAGCGCAACGTTTTGGGGAAGCATGTGATTCAGCAGCTACCAGTGGGCTTCGTGCGGCGGAGATTTTGTGGCTGTTAGCGGAGTTGATAACAGAGGGTCGTTAAGAGAAGCCTGCATGCAGTAGGCAAAGGAGTAATGTTTGCTGGCGGGGGACGTGCGGCGATTAACCTGTGCGGTAGTGAAAAGGAGTTAAAGAGAAGGAAGTGTGCGGATGCGGAAAGAATGGAATAATTGTGGTAGGCTGCCGGCTCAGTAGTTTGGTGAATGTTTGGTGTGGGTCCGGCGTTGCCGATTGGATGGTGGGGCTGCAGTGTGAGTCAGATAAAAAAAAAAAAAAAAACCAGGAGTAGGATCCAATGGGACCAACTGGCATGTATAGAGGCGTGTAATGCAAAACGGCTGTTTTTGGTAGTGTCTCTCGCTTATGGCCATACCACCCTGAACACGCCTGATCTCGTCTGATCTCGGAAGCTAAGCAGGGTAGGGTCTGGTTAGTACTTGGATGGGAGACCACCTGGGAATACCAGGTCCTGTAAGCTTTTCTCACTTTTACTTTATACAGGGGGCGCTCCACTTCACGATTAATTTAAATCTATCACTCCCCTTCCATTTTACTATTTTATATATATATTTTTTTTTTTCTCTCATTCATAAAGGCAGCTTTTACGCACCGTTTTACTCAAAATACTTCCTGGTAATTCTAGGTGCTGTAAGCTGTTCGTGCCTTTATTCCACCAGGGCGCGATCTTCTCACAAACTTGAAGACTGTCACTCCCCATTCACGTTTTACAACTTATTGTTAATGATTAAGAGACAGCTTTTTACACACAGTTTTAAACAAAGTACTGATATTATTCCTCTTCAACTGACCGCTTTGTTTTCTATGCAAAAACCACTTCGCCACAGAAGTCTCGATATTATTGGCATAGCAAGTTCTGCTCTTCTCCTTTCAAAACTTGCTAAAAGCTGTATTTAAAAGAACAGATTGGCCGGGGTAATTCACACCCTTCAATGCCAGCTTAATGTTTAGGTTAGTGGGAATCACAGAGGAATTAGGGATGGAAACTTCTTTGCTGGTGGTAGAAGCGGTCTGGTGAATTTTTAGAGAGAAGAGGCCGTCGATGTTTGAATGTAGAAAATTGTTCTGGCTGCAGCCTGCAGTATGGACTTGTTGGTGTGTGTAGCTCCCAGTGTTCTGACAGCGCAACGTTTTGGGGAAGCATGTGATTCAGCAGCTACCAGTGGGCTTCGTGCGGCGGAGATTTTGTGGCTGTTAGCGGAGTTGATAACAGAGGGTCGTTAAGAGAAGCCTGCATGCAGTAGGCAAAGGAGTAATGTTTGCCGTCGGGGGACGTGCGGCGATTAACCTGTGCGGTAGTGAAAAGGAGTTAAAGAGAAGGAAGTGTGCGGATGCGGAAAGAATGGAATAATTGTGGTAGGCTGCTGGCTGAGTAGTTTGGTGAATGTTTGGTGTGGGTCCGGCGCTGCCGATTGGATGGTGGTGCTGCAGTGTGAGTCAGATAAAAAAAAAAAAAAAAAAACCAGGAGTAGGATCCAATGGGACTAACTGGCATGTATAGACGCGTGTAATGCAAAAGGGCTGTTTTTGGTCGCATCTTTCGCTTACAGCCGTACCACCCTGAACACGCCCGATCTCATCTGATCTTGGAAGCTAAGCAGGGTAGGGTCTGGTCAGTACTTGGATAGGTGACCACCTGGGAATACCAGGTGCTGTAAGCTTTTCTCACTTTTACTTTATACAGGGGGCGCTCCACTTCACGATTAATTTAAATCTAGCACTCCCCTTCCATTTTACTATTTTATATATATATATTTTTTCTCTCTTTCATAAAGCCAGCTTTTAGAAACCGTTTTACTCTAAATACTTCCTGGTAATTCTAGGTGCTGTAAGCTGTTCGTGCCTTTATTCCACCAGGGCGCGATCTTCTCACAAACTTGAAGACTGTCACTCCCCATTCACGTTTTACAACTTATTGTTAATGATAAAGAGACAGCTTTTTACACACAGTTTTAAACAAAGTACTGATATTATTCCTCTTCAACTGACCGCTTTGTTTTCTATGCAAAAACCACTTCGCCACAGAAGACTCGATATTATTGGCATAGCAAGTTCTGCTCTTCTCCTTTCAAAACTTGCTAAAAGCTGTATTTAAAAGAACAGATTGCCCGGGGTAATTCACACCCTTCAATGCCAGCTTAATGTTTAGGTTAGTGGGAATCACAGAGGAATTAGGGATGGAAACTTCTTTGCTGGTGGTAGAAGCGGTCTGGTGAATTTTTAGAGAGAAGAGGCCGTCGATGTTTGAATGTAGAAAATTGTTCTGGCTGCAGCCTGCAGTATGGACTTGTTGGTGTGTGTAGCTCCCAGTGTTCTGACAGCGCAACGTTTTGGGGAAGCATGTGATTCAGCAGCTACCAGTGGGCTTCGTGCGGCGGAGATTTTGTGGCTGTTAGCGGAGTTGATAACAGAGGGTCGTTAAGAGAAGCCTGCATGCAGTAGGCAAAGGAGTAATTTTTGCTGGCGGGGGACGTGCGGCGATTAACCTGTGCGGTAGTGAAAAGGAGTTAAAGAGAAGGAAGTGTGCGGATGCGGAAAGAATGGAATAATTGTGGTAGGCTGCCGGCTGAGTAGTTTGGTGAATGTTTGGTGTGGGTCCGGCGTTGCCGATTGGATGGTGGGGCTGCAGTGTGAGTCAGATAAAAAAAAAAAAAAACATTAGTAGGATCCAATGGGACCAACTGGCATGTATAGAGGCGTGTAATGCAAAAGGGCTGTTTTTGGTAGCATCTCTCGCTTACGGCCATACCACCCTGAACACGCCCGATCTCGTCTGATCTCGGAAGCTAAGCAGGGTAGGGTCTGGTTAGTACTTGGATGGGAGACCACCTGGGAATACCAGGTCCTGTAAGCTTTTCTCACTTTTACTTTATACAGGGGGCGCTCCACTTCACGATTAATTTAAATCTATCACTCCCCTTCCATTTTACTATTTTATATATATATATATTTTTTTCTCTCATTCATAAAGGCAGCTTTTACGCACCGTTTTACTCTAAATACTTCCTGGTAATTCTAGGTGCTGTAAGCTGTTCGTGCCTTTATTCCACCAGGGCGCGATCTTCTCACAAACTTGAAGACTGTCACTCCCCATTCACGTTTTACAACTTATTGTTAATGATAAAGAGACAGCTTTTTACACACAGTTTTAAACAAAGTACTGATATTATTCCTCTTCAACTGACCGCTTTGTTTTCTATGCAAAAACCACTTCGCCACAGAAGCCTCGATATTATTGGCATAGCAAGTTCTGCTCTTCTCCTTTCAAAACTTGCTAAAAGCTGTATTTAAAAGAACAGATTGGCCGGGGTAATTCACACCCTTCAATGCCAGCTTAATGTTTAGGTTAGTGGGAATCACAGAGGAATTAGGGATGGAAACTTCTTTGCTGGTGGTAGAAGCGGTCTGGTGAATTTTTAGAGAGAAGAGGCCGTCGATGTTTGAATGTAGAAAATTGTTCTGGCTGCAGCCTGCAGTATGGACTTGTTGGTGTGTGTAGCTCCCAGTGTTCTGACAGCGCAACGTTTTGGGGAAGCATGTGATTCAGCAGCTACCAGTGGGCTTCGTGCGGCGGAGATTTTGTGGCTGTTAGCGGAGTTGATAACAGAGGGTCGTTAAGAGAAGCCTGCATGCAGTAGGCAAAGGAGTAATGTTTGCCGGCGGGGGACGTGCGGCGATTAACCTGTGCGGTAGTGAAAAGGAGTTAAAGAGAAGGAAGTGTGCGGATGCGGAAAGAATGGAATAATTGTGGTAGGCTGCCGGCTGAGTAGTTTGGTGAATGTTTGGTGTGGGTCCGGCGCTGCCGATTGGATGGTGGTGCTGCAGTGTGAGTCAGATAAAAAAAAAAAAAAAAAACAGGAGTAGGATCCAATGGGACTAACTGGCATGTAATGACGCGTGTAATGCAAAAGGGCTGTTTTTGGTCGCATCTCTCGCTTACGGCCGTACCACCCTGAACACGCCCGATCTCATCTGATCTTGGAAGCTAAGCAGGGTTGGGTCTGGTCAGTACTTGGATAGGTGACCACCTGGGAATACCAGGTGCTGTAAGCTTTTCTCACTTTTACTTTATACAGGGGGCGCTCCACTTCACGATTAATTTAAATCTATTACTCCCCTTCCATTTTACTATTTTATATATATATTTTTATTTTCTCTCTTTCATAAAGGCAGCTTTTACACACCGTTTTACTCTAAATACTGCCTGGTAATTCTAGGTGCTGTAAGCTCTTCGTGCCTTTATTCCACCAGGGCGCGATCTTCTCACAAACTTGAAGACTGTCACTCCCCATTCACGTTTTACAACTTATTGTTAATGATAAAGAGACAGCTTTTTACACACAGTTTTAAACAAAGTACTGATATTATTCCTCTTCAACTGACCGCTTTGTTTTCTATGCAAAAACCACTTCGCCACAGAAGACTCGATATTATTGGCATAGCAAGTTCTGCTCTTCTCCTTTCAAAACTTGCTAAAAGCTGTATTTAAAAGAACAGATTGGCCGGGGTAATTCACACCCTTCAATGCCAGCTTAATGTTTAGGTTAGTGGGAATCACAGAGGAATTAGGGATGGAAACTTCTTTGCTGGTGGTAGAAGCGGTCTGGTGAATTTTTAGAGAGAAGAGGCCGTCGATGTTTGAATGTAGAAAATTGTTCTGGCTGCAGCCTGCAGTATGGACTTGGTGTGTGTAGCTCCCAGTGTTCTGACAGCGCAACGTTTTGGGGAAGCATGTGATTCAGCAGCTACCAGTGGGCTTCGTGCGGCGGAGATTTTGTGGCTGTTAGCGGAGTTGATAACAGAGGGTCTTTAAGAGAAGCCTGCATGCAGTAGGCAAAGGAGTAATGTTTGCTGGCGGGGGATGTGCGGCGATTAACCTGTGCGGTAGTGAAAAGGAGTTAAAGAGAAGGAAGTGTGCGGATGCGGAAAGAATGGAATAATTGTGGTAGGCTGCCGGCTGAGTAGTTTGGTGAATGTTTGGTGTGGTTCCGGCGTTGCCGATTGGATGGTGGGGCTGCATTGAGAGTCAGATAAAAAAAAAAAAAAAAAACAGGAGTAGGATCCAATGGGACCAACTGGCATGTATAGAGGCGTGTAATGCAAAAGGGCTGTTTTTGGTAGTGTCTCTCGCTTATGGCCATACCACCCTGAACACGCCCGATCTTGTCTGATCTCGGAAGCTAAGCAGGGTAGGGTCTGGTTAGTACTTGGATGGGAGACCACCTGGGAATACCAGGTGCTGTAAGCTTTTCTCACTTTTACTTTATACAGGGGGCGCTCCACTTCACGATTAATTTAAATCTATCACTCCCCTTCCATTTTACTATTTTATATATATATATATTTTTTTCTCTCATTCATAAAGGCAGCTTTTACGCACCGTTTTACTCTAAATACTTCCTGGTAATTCTAGGTGCTGTAAGCTGTTCGTGCCTTTATTCCACCAGGGCGCGATCTTCTCACAAACTTGAAGACTGTCACTCCCCATTCACGTTTTACAACTTATTGTTAATGATAAAGAGACAGCTTTTTACACACAGTTTTAAACAAAGTACTGATATTATTCCTCTTCAACTGACCGCTTTGTTTTCTATGCAAAAACCACTTCGCCACAGAAGCCTCGATATTATTGGCATAGCAAGTTCTGCTCTTCTCCTTTCAAAACTTGCTAAAAGCTGTATTTAAAAGAACAGATTGGCCGGGGTAATTCACACCCTTCAATGCCAGCTTAATGTTTAGGTTAGTGGGAATCACAGAGGAATTAGGGATGGAAACTTCTTTGCTGGTGGTAGAAGCGGTCTGGTGAATTTTTAGAGAGAAGAGGCCGTCGATGTTTGAATGTAGAAAATTGTTCTGGCTGCAGCCTGCAGTATGGACTTGTTGGTGTGTGTAGCTCCCAGTGTTCTGACAGCGCAACGTTTTGGGGAAGCATGTGATTCAGCAGCTACCAGTGGGCTTCGTGCGGCGGAGATTTTGTGGCTGTTAGCGGAGTTGATAACAGAGGGTCGTTAAGAGAAGCCTGCATGCAGTAGGCAAAGGAGTAATGTTTGCCGGCGAGGGACGTGCGGCGATTAACCTGTGCGGTAGTGAAAAGGAGTTAAAGAGAAGGAAGTGTGCGGATGCGGAAAGAATGGAATAATTGTGGTAGGCTGCCGGCTGAGTAGTTTGGTGAATGTTTGGTGTGGGTCCGGCGCTGCCGATTGGATGGTGGTGCTGCAGTGTGAGTCAGATAAAAAAAAAAAAAAAAAACAGGAGTAGGATCCAATGGGACTAACTGGCATGTAATGACGCGTGTAATGCAAAAGGGCTGTTTTTGGTCGCATCTCTCGCTTACGGCCGTACCACCCTGAACACGCCCGATCTCATCTGATCTTGGAAGCTAAGCAGGGTTGGGTCTGGTCAGTACTTGGATAGGTGACCACCTGGGAATACCAGGTGCTGTAAGCTTTTCTCACTTTTACTTTATACAGGGGGCGCTCCACTTCACGATTAATTTAAATCTATTACTCCCCTTCCATTTTACTATTTTATATATATATTTTTATTTTCTCTCTTTCATAAAGGCAGCTTTTACACACCGTTTTACTCTAAATACTTCCTGGTAATTCTAGGTGCTGTAAGCTCTTCGTGCCTTTATTCCACCAGGGCGCGATCTTCTCACAAACTTGAAGACTGTCACTCCCCATTCACGTTTTACAACTTATTGTTAATGATAAAGAGACAGCTTTTTACACACAGTTTTAAACAAAGTACTGATATTATTCCTCTTCAACTGACCGCTTTGTTTTCTATGCAAAAACCACTTCGCCACAGAAGACTCGATATTATTGGCATAGCAAGTTCTGCTCTTCTCCTTTCAAAACTTGCTAAAAGCTGTATTTAAAAGAACAGATTGGCCGGGGTAATTCACACCCTTCAATGCCAGCTTAATGTTTAGGTTAGTGGGAATCACAGAGGAATTAGGGATGGAAACTTCTTTGCTGGTGGTAGAAGCGGTCTGGTGAATTTTTAGAGAGAAGAGGCCGTCGATGTTTGAATGTAGAAAATTGTTCTGGCTGCAGCCTGCAGTATGGACTTATTGGTGTGTGTAGCTCCCAGTGTTCTGACAGCGCGACGTTTTGGGGAAGCATGTGATTCAGCAGCTACCAGTGGGCTTCGTGCGGCAGAGATTTTGTGGCTGTTAGCGGAGTTGATAACAGAGGGTCGTTAAGAGAAGCCTGCATGCAGTAGGCAAAGGAGTAATGTTTGCTGGCGGGGGATGTGCGGCGATTAACCTGTGCGGTAGTGAAAAGGAGTTAAAGAGAAGGAAGTGTGCGGATGCGGAAAGAATGGAATAATTGTGGTAGGCTGCCGGCTGAGTAGTTTGGTGAATGTTTGGTGTGGTTCCGGCGTTGCCGATTGGATGGTGGGGCTGCATTGAGAGTCAGATAAAAAAAAAAAAAAAAACCATGAGTAGGATCCAATGGGACCAACTGGCATGTATAGAGGCGTGTAATGCAAAAGGGCTGTTTTTGGTAGTGTCTCTCGCTTATGGCCATACCACCCTGAACACGCCCGATCTTGTCTGATCTCGGAAGCTAAGCAGGGTAGGGTCTGGTTAGTACTTGGATGGGAGACCACCTGGGAATACCAGGTGCTGTAAGCTTTTCTCACTTTTACTTTATACAGGGGGCGCTCCACTTCACGATTAATTTAAATCTATCACTCCCCTTCCATTTTACTATTTTATATATATATATATTTTTTTCTCTCATTCATAAAGGCAGCTTTTACGCACCGTTTTACTCTAAATACTTCCTGGTAATTCTAGGTGCTGTAAGCTGTTCGTGCCTTTATTCCACCAGGGCGCGATCTTCTCACAAACTTGAAGACTGTCACTCCCCATTCACGTTTTACAACTTATTGTTAATGATAAAGAGACAGCTTTTTACACACAGTTTTAAACAAAGTACTGATATTATTCCTCTTCAACTGACCGCTTTGTTTTCTATGCAAAAACCACTTCGCCACAGAAGCCTCGATATTATTGGCATAGCAAGTTCTGCTCTTCTCCTTTCAAAACTTGCTAAAAGCTGTATTTAAAAGAACAGATTGGCCGGGGTAATTCACACCCTTCAATGCCAGCTTAATGTTTAGGTTAGTGGGAATCACAGAGGAATTAGGGATGGAAACTTCTTTGCTGGTGGTAGAAGCGGTCTGGTGAATTTTTAGAGAGAAGAGGCCGTCGATGTTTGAATGTAGAAAATTGTTCTGGCTGCAGCCTGCAGTATGGACTTGTTGGTGTGTGTAGCTCCCAGTGTTCTGACAGCGCGACGTTTTGGGGAAGCATGTGATTCAGCAGCTACCAGTGGGCTTCGTGCGGCGGAGATTTTGTGGCTGTTAGCGGAGTTGATAACAGAGGGTCGTTAAGAGAAGCCTGCATGCAGTAGGCAAAGGAGTAATGTTTGCCGGCGGGGGACGTGCGGCGATTAACCTGTGCGGTAGTGAAAAGGAGTTAAAAAGAAGGAAGTGTGCGGATGCGGAAAGAATGGAATAATTGTGGTAGGCTGCCGGCTGAGTAGTTTGGTGAATGTTTGGTGTGGGTCCGGCGCTGCCGATTGGATGGTGGGGCTGTAGTGTGAGTCAGATAAAAAAAAAAAAAAGAACATTAGTAGGATCCAATGGGACCAACTGGCATGTATAGAGGCGTGTAACGCAAAAGGGCTGTTTTTGGTAGCATCTCTCGCTTACGGCCATACCACCCTGAACACGCCTGATCTCGTCTGATCTCGGAAGCCAAGCAGGGTAGGGTCTGGTTAGTACTTGGAAGGGAGACCTCCTGGGAATACCTGGTGCTGTAAGCTTTTCTCACTTTTACTTTATACAGGGGGCGCTCCACTTCACGATTAATTTAAATCTATCACTCCCCTTCCATTTTACTATTTTATATATATATATATATATTTTTCTCTCATTCATAAAGGCAGCTTTTACACACCGTTTTACTCTAAATACTTCCTGGTAATTCTAGGTGCTGTAAGCTGTTCGTGCCTTTATTCCACCAGGGCGCGATCTTCTCACAAACTTGAAAACTGTCACTCCCCATTCACGTTTTACAACTTATTGTTAATGATAAAGAGACAGCTTTTTACACACAGTTTTAAACAAAGTACTGATATTATTCCTCTTCAACTGACCGCTTTGTTTTCTATGCAAAAACCACTTCGCCACAGAAGCCTCGATATTATTGGCATAGCAAGTTCTGCTCTTCTCCTTTCGAAACTTGCTAAAAGCTGTATTTAAAAGAACAGATTGGCCGGGGTAATTCACACCCTTCAATGCCAGCTTAATGTTTAGGTTAGTGGGAATCATAGAGGAATTAGGGATGGAAACTTCTTTGCTGGTGGTAGAAGCGGTCTGGTGAATTTTTAGAGAGAAGAGGCCGTCGATGTTTGAATGTAGAAAATTGTTCTGGCTGCAGCCTGCAGTATGGACTTGTTCGTGTGTGTAGCTCCCAGTGTTCTGACAGCGCAACGTTTTGGGGAATCATGTGATTCAGCAGCTACCAGTGGGCTTCGTGCGGCGGAGATTTTGTGGCTGTTAGCGGAGTTGATAACAGAGGGTCGTTAAGAGAAGCCTGCATGCAGTAGGCAAAGGAGTAATGTTTGCTGGCGGGGGACGTGCGGCGATTAACCTGTGCGGTAGTGAAAAGGAGTTAAAGAGAAGGAAGTGTGCGGATGCGGAAAGAATGGAATAATTGTGGTAGGCTGCCGGCTGAGTAGTTTGGTGAATGTTTGGTGTGGGTCCGGCGTTGCCGATTGGATGGTGGGGCTGCAGTGTGAGTCACATAAAAAAAAAAAAAAAAAACAGGAGTAGGATCCAATGGGACCAACTGGCATGTATAGAGGCGTGTAATGCAAAAGGGCTGTTTTTGGTAGCGTCTCTCGCTTATGGCCATACCCCCCTGAACACGCCCGATCTCGTCTGATCTCGGAAGCTAATCAGCGTAGGGTCTGGTTAGTACTTGGATGGGAGACCACCTGGGAATACCAGGTGCTGTAAGCTTTTCTCACTTTTACTTTATACAGGGTGCGCTCCACTTCACGATTAATTTAAATCTATCACTCCCCTTCCATTTTACTATTTTATATATATATTTTTATTTTCTCTCTTTCATAAAGGCAGCTTTTACACACCGTTTTACTCTAAATACTGCCTGGTAATTCTAGGTGCTGTAAGCTCTTCATGCCTTTATTCCACCAGGGCGCGATCTTCTCACAAACTTGAAGACTGTCACTCCCCATTCACGTTTTACAACTTATTGTTAATGATAAAGAGACAGCTTTTTACACACAGTTTTAAACAAAGTACTGATATTATTCCTCTTCAACTGACCGCTTTGTTTTCTATGCAAAAACCACTTCGCCACAGAAGACTCGATATTATTGGCATAGCAAGTTCTGCTCTTCTCCTTTCAAAACTTGCTAAAAGCTGTATTTAAAAGAACAGATTGGCCGGGGTAATTCACACCCTTCAATGCCAGCTTAATGTTTAGGTTAGTGGGAATCACAGAGGAATTAGGGATGGAAACTTCTTTGCTGGTGGTAGAAGCGGTCTGGTGAATTTTTAGAGAGAAGAGGCCGTCGATGTTTGAATGTAGAAAATTGTTCTGGCTGCAGCCTGCAGTATGGACTTGTTGGTGTGTGTAGCTCCCAGTGTTCTGACAGCGCGACGTTTTGGGGAAGCATGTGATTCAGCAGCTACCAGTGGGCTTCGTGCGGCAGAGATTTTGTGGCTGTTAGCGGAGTTGATAACAGAGGGTCGTTAAGAGAAGCCTGCATGCAGTAGGCAAAGGAGTAATGTTTGCCGGCGGGGGACGTGCGGCGATTAACCTGTGCGGTAGTGAAAAGGAGTTAAAAAGAAGGAAGTGTGCGGATGCGGAAAGAATGGAATAATTGTGGTAGGCTGCCGGCTGAGTAGTTTGGTGAATGTTTGGTGTGGGTCCGGCGCTGCCGATTGGATGGTGGGGCTGCAGTGTGAGTCAGATAAAAAAAAAAAAAAGAACATTAGTAGGATCCAATGGGACCAACTGGCATGTATAGAGGCGTGTAATGCAAAAGGGCTGTTTTTGGTAGCATCTCTCGCTTACGGCCATACCACCCTGAACACGCCCGATCTCGTCTGATCTCGGAAGCCAAGCAGGGTAGGGTCTGGTTAGTACTTGGATGGGAGACCTCCTGGGACTACCAGGTGCTGTAAGCTTTTCTCACTTTTACTTTATACAGGGGGCGCTCCACTTCACGATTAATTTAAATCTATCACTCCCCTTCCATTTTACTATTTTATATACATATATATATATATATATATATATATATATATTTTATTTTATTTATTTTTTTTTTTTCTCTCATTCATAAAGGTAGCTTTTACACACCGTTTTACTCTAAATACTTCCTGGTAATTCTAGGTGCTGTAAGCTGTTCGTGCCTTTATTCCACCAGGGCGCGATCTTCTCACAAACTTGAAAACTGTCACTCCCCATTCACGTTTTACAACTTATTGTTAATGATAAAGAGACAGCTTTTTACACACAGTTTTAAACAAAGTACTGATATTATTCCTCTTCAACTGAACGCTTTTTTTTCTATGCAAAAACCACTTCGCCACAGAAGACTCGATATTATTGGCATAGCAAGTTCTGCTCTTCTCCTTTCAAAACTTGCTAAAAGCTGTATTTAAAAGAACAGATTGGCCCTTCAATGCCAGCTTAATGTTTAGGTTAGTGGGAATCACAGAGGAATTAGGGATGGAAACTTCTTTGCTGGTGGTAGAAGCGGTCTGGTGAATTTTTAGAGAGAAGAGGCCGTCGATGTTTGAATGTAAAAAATTGTTCTGGCTGCAGCCTGCAGTATGGACTTGTTGGTGTGTGTAGCTCCCAGTGTTCTGACAGCGCGACGTTTTGGGGAAGCATGTGATTCAGCAGCTACCAGTGGGCTTCGTGCGGCGGAGATTTTGTGGCTGTTAGCGGAGTTGATAACAGAGGGTCGTTAAGAGAAGCCTACATGCAGTAGGCAAAGGAGTAATGTTTGCCGGCGGGGGACGTGCGGCGATTAACCTGTGCGGTAGTGAAAAGGAGTTAACAAGAAGGAAGTGTGCGGATGCGGAAAGAATGGAATAATTGTGGTAGGCTGCCGGCTGAGTAGTTTGGTGAATGTTTGGTGTGGGTCCAGCGCTGCCGATTGGATGGTGGTGCTGCAGTGTGAGTCAGATAAAAAAAAAAAAAAAACCAGGAGTAGGATCCAATGGGACTAACTGGCATGTATAGACGCGTGTAATGCAAAAGGGCTGTTTTTGGTAGCGTCTCTCACTTATGGCCATACCACCCTGAACACGCCAGATCTCATCCGATCTCAGATGCCAAGCAGGGTAGGGTCTGGTTAGTACTTGGATGGGAGACCTCCTGGGAATACCAGGTGCTGTAAGCTTTTCTCACTTTTACTTTATACAGGGGGCGCTCCACTTCACGATTAATTTAAATCTATCACTCCCCTTCCATTTTACTATTTTATATATATATATTTTTTTCTCTCATTCATAAAGGCAGCTTTTACACACCGTTTTACTCTAAATACTTCCTGGTAATTCTAGGTGCTGTAAGCTGTTCGTGCCTTTATTCCACCAGGGCGCGATCTTCTCACAAACTTGAAAACTGTCACTCCCCATTCACGTTTTACAACTTATTGTTAATGATAAAGAGACAGCTTTTTACACACAGTTTTAAACAAAGTACTGATATAATTCCTCTTCAACTCACCGCTTTGTTTTCTATGCAAAAACCACTTCGCCACAGAATATTCGATATTATTGGCATATTATCTGCTCTTCTCCTCCTTTCAAAACTTGCTAAAAGCTGTATTTAAAAGAGCAGGTTGGCCGGGGTAATTCACACCCTTCAATGCCAGCTTAATGTTTAGGTTAGTGGGAGTCACAGAGGAATTAGGGATGGAAACTTCTTTGCTGGTGGTAGAAGCGGTCTGGTGAATTTTTAGAGAGAAGAGGCCGTCGATGTTTGAATGTAGAAAATTGTTCTGGCTGCAGCCTGCAGTATGGACTTGTTGGTGTGTGTAGCTCCCAGTGTTCTGACAGCGCGACGTTTTGGGGAAGCATGTGATTCAGCAGCTACCAGTGGGCTTCGTGCGGCAGAGATTTTGTGGCTGTTAGCGGAGTTGATAACAGAGGGTTGTTAAGAGAAGCCTGCATGAGGTAGACAAAGGAGTAATGTTTGCCGGCGGGGGACGTGCGGCAATTAACCTGTGCGGTAGTGAAAAGGAGTTAAAGAGAAGGAACTGTGCGGATGCGGAAAGAATGGAATAATTGTGGTAGGCTGCCGGATGAGTAGTTTGGTGAATGTTTGGTGTGGGTCCGGTTCTGCCGATTGGATGGTGGTGCTGCAGTGTGAGTCAGATAAAAAAAAAAAAAAAACAGGCGTAGGATCCAATGGGAATAACTGGCATGTATAGACGCGTGTAATGCAAAAGGGCTATTTTTGGTAGTGTCTCTCGCTTACGGCCATACCACCCTGAACGCGCCCGATCTCGTCTGATCTCGGAAGCTAAGCAGGCTAGGGTCTGGTTAGTACTTGGATGGGAAACCACCTGGGAATACCAGGTGCTGTAAGCTTTTCTCACTTTTACTTTTTACAGGGGGCACTCCACCTCACGATTAATTTAAATCTATCACTCCCCTTCCATTTTACTATTTTATATATTTCTTTTTTCTCTCATTCATGAAGGCAGCTTTTACACACGTTTTACTCTAAATACTGCCTGGTAATTCTAGGTGCTGTAAGCTGTTCGTGCCTTTATTCCACCAGGGCACGATCTTCTCACAAACTTGAAGACTGTCACTCCCCATTCACGTTTTACAACTTATTGTTAATAATAAAGAGACAGCTTTTTACACACAGTTTTAAACAAAGTACTGATATTATTCCTCTTCAACTGACCGCTTTGTTTTCTATGCAAAAACCACTTCGCCACAGAAGACTCGATATTATTGGCATAGCAAGTTCTGCTCTTCTCCTTTCAAAACTTGCTAAAAGCTGTATTTAAAAGAACAGATTGGCCGGGGTAATTCACACCCTTCAATGCCAGATTAATGTTTAGGTTAGTGGGAATCACAGAGGAATTAGGGATGGAAACTTCTTTGCTGGTGGTAGAAGCGGTCTGGTGAATTTTTAGAGAGAAGAGGCCGTCGATGTTTGAATGTAGAAAATTGTTCTGGCTGCAGCCTGCAGTATGGACTTGTTCGTGTGTGTAGCTCCCAGTGTTCTGACAGCGCGACGTTTTGGGGAAGCATGTTATTTAGCAACTACCAGTGGGCTTCATGCGGCGGAGATTTTGTGGCTGTTAGCGGAGTTGATAACAGAGGGTCGTTAAGAGAAGCCTGCATGCAGTAGGCAAAGGAGTAATGTTTGCCGGCGGGGGACGTGCGGCGATTAACCTGTGCGGTAGTGAAAAGGAGTTAAAAAGAAGGAAGTGTGCGGATGCGGAAAGAATGGAATAATTGTGGTAGGCTGCCGGCTGAGTAGTTTGGTGAATGTTTGGTGTGGGTCCGGCGCTGCCGATTGGATGGTGGGGCTGCAGTGTGAGTCAGATAAAAAAAAAAAAAAGAACATTAGTAGGATCCAATGGGACCAACTGGCATGTATAGAGGCGTGTAATGCAAAAGGGCTGTTTTTGGTAGCATCTCTCGCTTACGGCCATACCACCCTGAACACGCCCGATCTCGTCTGATCTCGGAAGCTAAGCAGGGTAGGGTCTGGTTAGTACTTGGATGGGAGACCACCTGGGAATACCAGGTGCTGTAAGCTTTTCTCACTTTTACTTTATACAGGGGGCGCTCCACTTCACGATTAATTTAAATCTATCACTCCCCTTCCATTTTACTATTTTATATATATATATATTTTTTCTCTCATTCATAAAGGCAGCTTTTAGAAACCGTTTTACTCTAAATACTTCCTTGTAATTCTAGGTGCTGTAAGCTGTTCGTGCCTTTATTCCACCAGGGCGCGATCTTCTCACAAACTTGAAGACTATCACTCCCCATTCACGTTTTACAACTTATTGTTAATGATAAAGAGACAGCTTTTTACACACAGTTTTAAACAAAGTACTGATATTATTCCTCTTCAACTGACCGCTTTGTTTTCTATGCAAAAACCACTTCGCCACAGAAGACTCGATATTATTGGCATAGCAAGTTCTGCTCTTCTCCTTTCAAAACTTGCTAAAAGCTGTATTTAAAAGAACAGATTGGCCGGGGTAATTCACACCCTTCAATGCCAGCTTAATGTTTAGGTTAGTGGGAATCACAGAGGAATTAGGGATGGAAACTTCTTTGCTGGTGGAAGAAGCGGTCTGGTGAATTTTTAGAGAGAAGAGGCCGTCGATGTTTGAATGTAGAAAATTGTTCTGGCTGCAGCCTGCAGTATAGACTTGTTGGTGTGTGTAGCTCCCAGTGTTCTGACAGCGCGACGTTTTGGGGAAGCATGTGATTCAGCAGCTACCAGTGGGCTTCGTGCGGCGGAGATTTTGTGGCTGTTAGCGGAGTTGATAACAGAGGGTCGTTAAGAGAAGCCTGCATGCAGTAGGCAAAGGAGTAATGTTTGCCGGCGGGGGACGTGCGGCGATTAACCTGTGCGGTAGTGAAAAGGAGTTAAAAAGAAGGAAGTGTGCGGATGCGGAAAGAATGGAATAATTGTGGTAGGCTGCCGGCTGAGTAGTTTGGTGAATGTTTGGTGTGGGTCCGGCGCTGCCGATTGGATGGTGGTGCTGCAGTGTGAGTCAGATAAAAAAAAAAAAAAAACCAGGAGTAGGATCCAATGGGACTAACTGGCATGTATAGACGCGTGTAATGCAAAAGGGCTGTTTTTGGTAGCGTCTCTCGCTTATGGCTATACCACCCTGAACACGCCTGATCTCATCTGATCTCGTAAGCTACGCAGGGTAGGGTCTGGTTAGTACTTGGATGGGAGACCTCCTGGGAATACCAGGTGCTGTAAGCTTTTCTCACTTTTACTTTATACAGGGGGCGCTCCACTTAACGATTAATTTAAATCTATCACTCCCCTTCCATTTTACTATTTTATATATATATATATTTTTCTCTCATTCATAAAGGTAGCTTTTACACACCGTTTTACTCTAAATACTTCCTGGTAATTCAAGGTGCTCTAAGCTGTTCGTGCCTTTATTCCACCAGGGCGCGATCTTCTCACAAACTTGAAGACTGCCACTCCCCATTCACGTTTTACAACTTATTGTTAATGATAAAGAGACAGCTTTTTACACACAGTTTTAAACAAAGTACTGATATTATTCCTCTTCAACTGACCGCTTTGTTTTCTATGCAAAAACCACTTCGCCACAGAAGACTCGATATTATTGGCATAGCAAGTTCTGCTCTTCTCCTTTCAAAACTTGCTAAAAGCTGTATTTAAAAGAACAGATTGGCTGGGGTAATTCACACCCTTCAATGCCAGCTTAATGTTTAGGTTAGTGGGAGTCACAGAGGAATTAGGGATGGAAACTTCTTTGCTGGTGGTAGAAGCGGTCTGGTGAATTTTTAGAGAGAAGAGGCCGTCGATGTTTGAATGTAGAAAATTGTTCTGGCTGCAGCCTGCATTATGGACTTGTTGGTGTGTGTAGCTCCCAGTGTTCTGACAGCGCGACGTTTTGGGGAAGCGTGATTCAGCAGCTACCAGTGGGCTTCGTGCGGCGGAGATTTTGTGGCTGTTAGCGGAGTTGATAACAGAGGGTCGTTAAGAGAAGCCTGCATGCAGTAGGCAAAGGAGTAATGTTTGCCGGCGGGGGACGTGCGGCGATTAACCTGTGCGGTAGTGAAAAGGAGTTAAAAAGAAGGAAGTGTGCGGATGCGGAAAGAATGGAATAATTGTGGTAGGCTGCCGGCTGAGTAGTTTGGTGAATGTTTGGTGTGGGTCCGGCGCTGCCGATTGGATGGTGGTGCTGCAGTGTGAGTCAGATAAAAAAAAAAAAAAAACCAGGAGTAGGATCCAATGGGACTAACTGGCATGTATAGACGCGTGTAATGCAAAAGGGCTGTTTTTGGTAGCGTCTCTCGCTTATGGCTATACCACCCTGAACACGCCTGATCTCATCTGATCTCGTAAGCTACGCAGGGTAGGGTCTGGTTAGTACTTGGATGGGAGACCTCCTGGGAATACCAGGTGCTGTAAGCTTTTCTCACTTTTACTTTATACAGGGGGCGCTCCACTTAACGATTAATTTAAATCTATCACTCCCCTTCCATTTTACTATTTTATATATATATATATTTTTCTCTCATTCATAAAGGTAGCTTTTACACACCGTTTTACTCTAAATACTTCCTGGTAATTCAAGGTGCTCTAAGCTGTTCGTGCCTTTATTCCACCAGGGCGCGATCTTCTCACAAACTTGAAGACTGCCACTCCCCATTCACGTTTTACAACTTATTGTTAATGATAAAGAGACAGCTTTTTACACACAGTTTTAAACAAAGTACTGATATTATTCCTCTTCAACTGACCGCTTTGTTTTCTATGCAAAAACCACTTCGCCACAGAAGACTCGATATTATTGGCATAGCAAGTTCTGCTCTTCTCCTTTCAAAACTTGCTAAAAGCTGTATTTAAAAGAACAGATTGGCCGGGGTAATTCACACCCTTCAATGCCAGCTTAATGTTTAGGTTAGTGGGAGTCACAGAGGAATTAGGGATGGAAACTTCTTTGCTGGTGGTAGAAGCGGTCTGGTGAATTTTTAGAGAGAAGAGGCCGTCGATGTTTGAATGTAGAAAATTGTTCTGGCTGCAGCCTGCATTATGGACTTGTTGGTGTGTGTAGCTCCCAGTGTTCTGACAGCGCGACGTTTTGGGGAAGCGTGATTCAGCAGCTACCAGTGGGCTTCGTGCGGTGGAGATTTTGTGGCTGTTAGCGGAGTTGATAACAGAGGGTCGTTAAGAGAAGCCTGCATGCAGTAGGCAAAGGAGTAATGTTTGCTGGCGGGGGATGTGCGGCGATTAACCTGTGCGGTAGTGAAAAGGAGTTAAAGAGAAGGAAGTGTGCGGATGCGGAAAGAATGGAATAATTGTGGTAGGCTGCCGGCTGAGTAGTTTGGTGAATGTTTGGTGTGGTTCCGGCGTTGCCGATTGGATGGTGGGGCTGCATTGAGAGTCAGATAAAAAAAAAAAAAAAAACCATGAGTAGGATCCAATGGGACCAACTGGCATGTATAGAGGCGTGTAATGCAAAAGGGCTGTTTTTGGTAGTGTCTCTCGCTTATGGCCATACCACCCTGAACACGCCCGATCTTGTCTGATCTCGGAAGCTAAGCAGGGTAGGGTCTGGTTAGTACTTGGATGGGAGACCACCTGGGAATACCAGGTGCTGTAAGCTTTTCTCACTTTTACTTTATACAGGGGGCGCTCCACTTCACGATTAATTTAAATCTATCACTCCCCTTCCATTTTACTATTTTATATATATATATATTTTTTTCTCTCATTCATAAAGGCAGCTTTTACGCACCGTTTTACTCTAAATACTTCCTGGTAATTCTAGGTGCTGTAAGCTGTTCGTGCCTTTATTCCACCAGGGCGCGATCTTCTCACAAACTTGAAGACTGTCACTCCCCATTCACGTTTTACAACTTATTGTTAATGATAAAGAGACAGCTTTTTACACACAGTTTTAAACAAAGTACTGATATTATTCCTCTTCAACTGACCGCTTTGTTTTCTATGCAAAAACCACTTCGCCACAGAAGCCTCGATATTATTGGCATAGCAAGTTCTGCTCTTCTCCTTTCAAAACTTGCTAAAAGCTGTATTTAAAAGAACAGATTGGCCGGGGTAATTCACACCCTTCAATGCCAGCTTAATGTTTAGGTTAGTGGGAATCACAGAGGAATTAGGGATGGAAACTTCTTTGCTGGTGGTAGAAGCGGTCTGGTGAATTTTTAGAGAGAAGAGGCCGTCGATGTTTGAATGTAGAAAATTGTTCTGGCTGCAGCCTGCAGTATGGACTTGTTGGTGTGTGTAGCTCCCAGTGTTCTGACAGCGCGACGTTTTGGGGAAGCATGTGATTCAGCAGCTACCAGTGGGCTTCGTGCGGCGGAGATTTTGTGGCTGTTAGCGGAGTTGATAACAGAGGGTCGTTAAGAGAAGCCTGCATGCAGTAGGCAAAGGAGTAATGTTTGCCGGCGGGGGACGTGCGGCGATTAACCTGTGCGGTAGTGAAAAGGAGTTAAAAAGAAGGAAGTGTGCGGATGCGGAAAGAATGGAATAATTGTGGTAGGCTGCCGGCTGAGTAGTTTGGTGAATGTTTGGTGTGGGTCCGGCGCTGCCGATTGGATGGTGGGGCTGTAGTGTGAGTCAGATAAAAAAAAAAAAAAGAACATTAGTAGGATCCAATGGGACCAACTGGCATGTATAGAGGCGTGTAACGCAAAAGGGCTGTTTTTGGTAGCATCTCTCGCTTACGGCCATACCACCCTGAACACGCCTGATCTCGTCTGATCTCGGAAGCCAAGCAGGGTAGGGTCTGGTTAGTACTTGGAAGGGAGACCTCCTGGGAATACCTGGTGCTGTAAGCTTTTCTCACTTTTACTTTATACAGGGGGCGCTCCACTTCACGATTAATTTAAATCTATCACTCCCCTTCCATTTTACTATTTTATATATATATATATATTTTTCTCTCATTCATAAAGGCAGCTTTTACACACCGTTTTACTCTAAATACTTCCTGGTAATTCTAGGTGCTGTAAGCTGTTCGTGCCTTTATTCCACCAGGGCGCGATCTTCTCACAAACTTGAAAACTGTCACTCCCCATTCACGTTTTACAACTTATTGTTAATGATAAAGAGACAGCTTTTTACACACAGTTTTAAACAAAGTACTGATATTATTCCTCTTCAACTGACCGCTTTGTTTTCTATGCAAAAACCACTTCGCCACAGAAGCCTCGATATTATTGGCATAGCAAGTTCTGCTCTTCTCCTTTCGAAACTTGCTAAAAGCTGTATTTAAAAGAACAGATTGGCCGGGGTAATTCACACCCTTCAATGCCAGCTTAATGTTTAGGTTAGTGGGAATCATAGAGGAATTAGGGATGGAAACTTCTTTGCTGGTGGTAGAAGCGGTCTGGTGAATTTTTAGAGAGAAGAGGCCGTCGATGTTTGAATGTAGAAAATTGTTCTGGCTGCAGCCTGCAGTATGGACTTGTTCGTGTGTGTAGCTCCCAGTGTTCTGACAGCGCAACGTTTTGGGGAATCATGTGATTCAGCAGCTACCAGTGGGCTTCGTGCGGCGGAGATTTTGTGGCTGTTAGCGGAGTTGATAACAGAGGGTCGTTAAGAGAAGCCTGCATGCAGTAGGCAAAGGAGTAATGTTTGCTGGCGGGGGACGTGCGGCGATTAACCTGTGCGGTAGTGAAAAGGAGTTAAAGAGAAGGAAGTGTGCGGATGCGGAAAGAATGGAATAATTGTGGTAGGCTGCCGGCTGAGTAGTTTGGTGAATGTTTGGTGTGGGTCCGGCGTTGCCGATTGGATGGTGGGGCTGCAGTGTGAGTCACATAAAAAAAAAAAAAAAAAACAGGAGTAGGATCCAATGGGACCAACTGGCATGTATAGAGGCGTGTAATGCAAAAGGGCTGTTTTTGGTAGCGTCTCTCGCTTATGGCCATACCCCCCTGAACACGCCCGATCTCGTCTGATCTCGGAAGCTAATCAGCGTAGGGTCTGGTTAGTACTTGGATGGGAGACCACCTGGGAATACCAGGTGCTGTAAGCTTTTCTCACTTTTACTTTATACAGGGTGCGCTCCACTTCACGATTAATTTAAATCTATCACTCCCCTTCCATTTTACTATTTTATATATATATTTTTATTTTCTCTCTTTCATAAAGGCAGCTTTTACACACCGTTTTACTCTAAATACTGCCTGGTAATTCTAGGTGCTGTAAGCTCTTCATGCCTTTATTCCACCAGGGCGCGATCTTCTCACAAACTTGAAGACTGTCACTCCCCATTCACGTTTTACAACTTATTGTTAATGATAAAGAGACAGCTTTTTACACACAGTTTTAAACAAAGTACTGATATTATTCCTCTTCAACTGACCGCTTTGTTTTCTATGCAAAAACCACTTCGCCACAGAAGACTCGATATTATTGGCATAGCAAGTTCTGCTCTTCTCCTTTCAAAACTTGCTAAAAGCTGTATTTAAAAGAACAGATTGGCCGGGGTAATTCACACCCTTCAATGCCAGCTTAATGTTTAGGTTAGTGGGAATCACAGAGGAATTAGGGATGGAAACTTCTTTGCTGGTGGAAGAAGCGGTCTGGTGAATTTTTAGAGAGAAGAGGCCGTCGATGTTTGAATGTAGAAAATTGTTCTGGCTGCAGCCTGCAGTATAGACTTGTTGGTGTGTGTAGCTCCCAGTGTTCTGACAGCGCGACGTTTTGGGGAAGCATGTGATTCAGCAGCTACCAGTGGGCTTCGTGCGGCGGAGATTTTGTGGCTGTTAGCGGAGTTGATAACAGAGGGTCGTTAAGAGAAGCCTGCATGCAGTAGGCAAAGGAGTAATGTTTGCCGGCGGGGGACGTGCGGCGATTAACCTGTGCGGTAGTGAAAAGGAGTTAAAAAGAAGGAAGTGTGCGGATGCGGAAAGAATGGAATAATTGTGGTAGGCTGCCGGCTGAGTAGTTTGGTGAATGTTTGGTGTGGGTCCGGCGCTGCCGATTGGATGGTGGTGCTGCAGTGTGAGTCAGATAAAAAAAAAAAAAAAACCAGGAGTAGGATCCAATGGGACTAACTGGCATGTATAGACGCGTGTAATGCAAAAGGGCTGTTTTTGGTAGCGTCTCTCGCTTATGGCTATACCACCCTGAACACGCCTGATCTCATCTGATCTCGTAAGCTACGCAGGGTAGGGTCTGGTTAGTACTTGGATGGGAGACCTCCTGGGAATACCAGGTGCTGTAAGCTTTTCTCACTTTTACTTTATACAGGGGGCGCTCCACTTAACGATTAATTTAAATCTATCACTCCCCTTCCATTTTACTATTTTATATATATATATATTTTTCTCTCATTCATAAAGGTAGCTTTTACACACCGTTTTACTCTAAATACTTCCTGGTAATTCAAGGTGCTCTAAGCTGTTCGTGCCTTTATTCCACCAGGGCGCGATCTTCTCACAAACTTGAAGACTGCCACTCCCCATTCACGTTTTACAACTTATTGTTAATGATAAAGAGACAGCTTTTTACACACAGTTTTAAACAAAGTACTGATATTATTCCTCTTCAACTGACCGCTTTGTTTTCTATGCAAAAACCACTTCGCCACAGAAGACTCGATATTATTGGCATAGCAAGTTCTGCTCTTCTCCTTTCAAAACTTGCTAAAAGCTGTATTTAAAAGAACAGATTGGCTGGGGTAATTCACACCCTTCAATGCCAGCTTAATGTTTAGGTTAGTGGGAGTCACAGAGGAATTAGGGATGGAAACTTCTTTGCTGGTGGTAGAAGCGGTCTGGTGAATTTTTAGAGAGAAGAGGCCGTCGATGTTTGAATGTAGAAAATTGTTCTGGCTGCAGCCTGCATTATGGACTTGTTGGTGTGTGTAGCTCCCAGTGTTCTGACAGCGCGACGTTTTGGGGAAGCGTGATTCAGCAGCTACCAGTGGGCTTCGTGCGGCGGAGATTTTGTGGCTGTTAGCGGAGTTGATAACAGAGGGTCGTTAAGAGAAGCCTGCATGCAGTAGGCAAAGGAGTAATGTTTGCCGGCGGGGGACGTGCGGCGATTAACCTGTGCGGTAGTGAAAAGGAGTTAAAAAGAAGGAAGTGTGCGGATGCGGAAAGAATGGAATAATTGTGGTAGGCTGCCGGCTGAGTAGTTTGGTGAATGTTTGGTGTGGGTCCGGCGCTGCCGATTGGATGGTGGTGCTGCAGTGTGAGTCAGATAAAAAAAAAAAAAAAACCAGGAGTAGGATCCAATGGGACTAACTGGCATGTATAGACGCGTGTAATGCAAAAGGGCTGTTTTTGGTAGCGTCTCTCGCTTATGGCTATACCACCCTGAACACGCCTGATCTCATCTGATCTCGTAAGCTACGCAGGGTAGGGTCTGGTTAGTACTTGGATGGGAGACCTCCTGGGAATACCAGGTGCTGTAAGCTTTTCTCACTTTTACTTTATACAGGGGGCGCTCCACTTAACGATTAATTTAAATCTATCACTCCCCTTCCATTTTACTATTTTATATATATATATATTTTTCTCTCATTCATAAAGGTAGCTTTTACACACCGTTTTACTCTAAATACTTCCTGGTAATTCAAGGTGCTCTAAGCTGTTCGTGCCTTTATTCCACCAGGGCGCGATCTTCTCACAAACTTGAAGACTGCCACTCCCCATTCACGTTTTACAACTTATTGTTAATGATAAAGAGACAGCTTTTTACACACAGTTTTAAACAAAGTACTGATATTATTCCTCTTCAACTGACCGCTTTGTTTTCTATGCAAAAACCACTTCGCCACAGAAGACTCGATATTATTGGCATAGCAAGTTCTGCTCTTCTCCTTTCAAAACTTGCTAAAAGCTGTATTTAAAAGAACAGATTGGCCGGGGTAATTCACACCCTTCAATGCCAGCTTAATGTTTAGGTTAGTGGGAGTCACAGAGGAATTAGGGATGGAAACTTCTTTGCTGGTGGTAGAAGCGGTCTGGTGAATTTTTAGAGAGAAGAGGCCGTCGATGTTTGAATGTAGAAAATTGTTCTGGCTGCAGCCTGCATTATGGACTTGTTGGTGTGTGTAGCTCCCAGTGTTCTGACAGCGCGACGTTTTGGGGAAGCGTGATTCAGCAGCTACCAGTGGGCTTCGTGCGGTGGAGATTTTGTGGCTGTTAGCGGAGTTGATAACAGAGGGTCGTTAAGAGAAGCCTGCATGCAGTAGGCAAAGGAGTAATGTTTGCCGGCGGGGGACGTGCGGCGATTAACCTGTGCGGTAGTGAAAAGGAGTTAAAAAGAAGGAAGTGTGCGGATGCGGAAAGAATGGAATAATTGTGGTAGGCTGCCGGCTGAGTAGTTTGGTGAATGTTTGGTGTGGGTCCGGCGCTGCCGATTGGATGGTGGGGCTGCAGTGTGAGTCAGATAAAAAAAAAAAAAACCAGGAGTAGGATCCAATGGGACTAACTGGCATGTATAGACGCGTGTAATGCAAAAGGGGTGTTTTTGGTCACGTCTCTCGCTTACGGCCATACCACCCTAAACACGCCCGATCTCATCCGATCTCGGAAGCCAAGCAGGGTAGGGTCTGGTCAGTACTTGGATGGGAGACCTCCTGGGAATACCAGGTGCTGTAAGCTTTTCTCACTTTTACTTTATACAGGGGGCGCTCCACTTCACGATTAATTTAAATCTATCACTCCCCTTCCATTTTACTATTTTATATATATATATATTTTTCTCTCATTCAAAAAGGCAGCTTTTAGAAACCGTTTTACTCTAAATACTTCCTGGTAATTCTAGGTGCTGTAAGCTGTTCGTGCCTTTATTCCACCAGGGCGCGATCTTCTCACAAACTTGAAGACTGTCACTCCCCATTCACGTTTTACAACTTATTGTTAATGATAAAGAGACAGCTTTTTACACACAGTTTTAAACAAAGTACTGATATTATTCCTCTTCAACTGACCGCTTTGTTTTCTATGCAAAAACCACTTCGCCACAGAAGACTCGATATTATTGGCATAGCAAGTTCTGCTCTTCTCCTTTCAAAACTTGCTAAAAGCTGTATTTAAAAGAACAGATTGGCCGGGGTAATTCACACCCTTCAATGCCAGCTTAATGTTTAGGTTAGTGGGAATCACAGAGGAATTAGGGATGGAAACTTCTTTGCTGGTGGTAGAAGCGGTCTGGTGAATTTTTAGAGAGAAGAGGCCGTCGATGTTTGAATGTAGAAAATTGTTCTGGCTGCAGCCTGCAGTATGGACTTGTTCGTGTGTGTAGCTCCCAGTGTTCTGACAGCGCGATGTTTTGGGGAAGCATCTGATTCAGCAGCTACCAGTGGGCTTGGTGCGGCGGAGATTTTGTGGCAGTTAGCGGAGTTGATAACAGAGGGTCGTTAAGAGAAGCCTGCATGCAGTAGGCAAAGGAGTAATGTTTGCTGGCGGGGGACGTGCGGCGATTAACCTGTGCGGTAGTGAAAAGGAGTTAAAGAGAAGGAAGTGTGCGGATGCGGAAAGAATGGAATAATTGTGGTAGGCTGCCGGCTGAGTAGTTTGGTGAATGTTTGGTGTGGGTCCGGCGTTGCCGATTGGATGGTGGGGCTGCAGTGTGAGTCACATAAAAAAAAAAAAAAAACCAGGAGTAGGATCCAATGGGACCAACTGGCATGTATAGAGGCGTGTAATGCAAAAGGGCTGTTTTTGGTAGCGTCTCTCGCTTATGGCCATACCACCCTGAACACACCCGATCTCATCTGATCTCGGAAGCTAAGCAGCGCAGGGTCTGGATAGTACTTGGATGGGAGACCACCTGGGAATACCAGGTGCTGTAAGCTTTTCTCACTTTTACTTTATACAGGGGGCGCTCCACTTCACGATTAATTTAAATCTATCACTCCCCTTCCATTTTACTATTTTATATATATATATTTTTTTTTTCTCTCATTCCTAAAGGAAGCTTTTAGAAACCGTTTTACTCTAAATACTTCCTGGTAATTCTAGGTGCTGTAAGCTGTTCGTGCCTTTATTCCACCAGGGCGCGATCTTCTCACAAACTTGAAGACTGTCACTCCCCATTCACGTTTTACAACTTATTGTTAATGATAAAGAGACAGCTTTTTACACACAGTTTTAAACAAAGTACTGATACTATTCCTCTTCAACTGATCGCTTTGTTTTCTATGCAAAAACCACTTCGCCACAGAAGACTCGATATTATTGGCATAGCAAGTTCTGCTCTTCTCCTTTCAAAACTTGCTAAAAGCTGTATTTAAAAGAACAGATTGGCCGGGGTAATTCACACCCTTCAATGCCAGCTTAATGTTTAGGTTAGTGGGAATCACAGAGGAATTAGGGATGGAAACTTCTTTGCTGGTGGTAGAAGCGGTCTGGTGAATTTTTAGAGAGAAGAGGCCGTCGATGTTTGGATGTAGAAAATTGTTCTGGCTGCAGCCTGCAGTATGGACTTGTTGGTGTGTGTAGCTCCCAGTGTTCTGACAGCGTGACGTTTTGGGGAAGCATGTGATTCAGCAGCTACCAGTGGGCTTCGTGCGGCGGAGATTTTGTGGCTGTTAGCGGAGTTGATAACAGAGGGTCGTTAAGAGAAGCCTACATGCAGTAGGCAAAGGAGTAATGTTTGCCGGCGGGGGACGTGCGGCGATTAACCTGTGCGGTAGTGAAAAGGAGTTAAAAAGAAGGAAGTGTGCGGATGCGGAAAGAATGGAATAATTGTGGTAGGCTGCCGGCTGAGTAGTTTGGTGAATGTTTGGTGTGGGTCCGGCGCTGCCGATTGGATGGTGGTGCTGCAGTGTGAGTCAGATAAAAAAAAAAAAAAAAACAGTAGTAGGATCCAATGGGACTAACTGGCATGTATAGACGCGTGTAATGCAAAAGGGCTGTTTTTGGTCGCATCTCTCGCTTACGGCCATACCACCCTGAACACGCCTGATCTCGTCTGATCTTGGAAGATAAGCAAGGTAGGGTCTGGTTAGTACTTGGATGGAAGACCTCCTGGGAATACCAGGTGCTGTAAGCTTTTCTCACTTTTACTTCATACAGGGGGCGCTCCACTTCACGAATAATTTAAATCTAGCACTCCCCTTCCATTTTACTATTTTATATATATATATATTTTTTCTCTCTTTCATAAAGGCAGCTTTTAGAAACCGTTTTACTCTAAATACTTCCTGGTAATTCTAGGTGCTGTAAGCTGTTCGTGCCTTTATTCCACCAGGGCGCGATCTTCTCACAAACTTGAAGACTGTCACTCCCCATTCACGTTTTACAACTTATTGTTAATAATAAAGAGACAGCTTTTTACACACAGTTTTAAACAAAGTACTGATATAATTCCTCTTCAACTCACCGGTTTGTTTTCTATGCAAAAACCACTTGACCACAGAAGACTCGATATTATTGGCATAGCAAGGTCTGCTCTTCTCCTCCTTTCAAAACTCGCTAAAAGCTGTATTTAAAAGAGCAGGTTGGCCGGGGTAATTCACACCCTTCAATGCCAGCTTAATGTTTAGGTTAGTGGGAATCACAGAGGAATTAGGGATGGAAACTTCTTTGCTGGTGGTAGAAGCGTTCTGGTGAATTTTTAGAGAGAAGAGGCCGTCGATGTTTGAATGTAGAAAATTGTTCTGGCTGCAGCCTGCAGTATGGACTTGTTGGTGTGTGTAGCTCCCAGTGTTCTGACAGCGCGACGTTTTGGGGAAGCATGTGATTCAGCAGCTACCAGTGGGCTTCGTGCGGCGGAGATTTTGTGGCTGTTAGCGGAGTTGATAACAGAGGGTCGTTAAGAGAAGCCTGCATGCAGTAGGCAAAGGAGTAATGTTTGCCGGCGGGGGACGTGCGGCGATTAACCTGTGCGGTAGTGAAAAGGAGTTAAAAAGAAGGAAGTGTGCGGATGCGGAAAGAATGGAATAATTGTGGTAGGCTGCTGGCTGAGTGTTAGGTTGAAGAAACTGTTAGTAATCATTTGTTATCATTTCTGTATAATCAGCAATGAGTGTAAATATGTATATACATTATTTTGTTTTTCTTTACCTTCATACTTTAGATTATATTAGTTTACACGTATCCTGAGCACGTGTTTAAATAGTTGTCCACCTGAGTAAAACCAGAACTTCTTCTTCTCTCACAGTCTTTTCTTTGTTCTCACTCCAAGACCCCTGCCCCCCATTGACTATAAATAAAGGTGCCAAGGGGAACCACCCTTTGTAACACATTCCTTTGTAGCCTAGCATGCAGAGAGTGTGGTTACCCTTGTGCAAATAAAACTCTAAGTGTGTTGTCTCGTAATTAATGGTGTGTACAGAGTTGGAGTGGAAAGCCTGTCGCTTTCTCCAACATATACTGTATTGTAGTTTGGTCCTGTGTGCAGGTTTGGAGTGGAAAGCCTGACGCTTTCTCCAACATATTATTTGGTCCTTCGAGCCGGATCCGAGGACACCTGACGACATCGCCAGCGCACCGAGAGGAGCGACACCGAAGTCTGTCGACAGCCACTCGGAGACGGGTGCGAGAAAGACCTGTGACGTGAATTCGTCATCAGGCCGGTGGTTAGAACTGCGCTCGACGTCTGGTGATGTCTGACGGACCTCGGTGGCGGAACACAGGCACACAGGACAGGTGAGACAACAAAGGTTATTCAGCTAAATAACCGGGTCAATTGACGTGGGTTAGGCTTAGCCGTAATTAAGCAGAAAAGGGGTTAGGCTTAGCCGTAATTAAGCAGAAAAGGGGTTAGGCTTAGCCGTAATTAAGCGAAATATGAACATGCATGTATTGTGTGAATGACTGGACTAAGACTATTATAGAGGCTTAGAGTTGCTTTGGTCAGTCCATTTCTTATTTTGCCTGGTGGGAAAGAAGTACTGGTGATTGAAGGATCAAGGACGGGTTTCATCCCTGAAAACCGATACCGCTGCACGAACAGCGTGCAGTAGAAGGCCGTATTGGTGTCCTCCCATATATCTCGTACCAGTGAAATTCCACCCAGGACCTGTGTAGTGCGGAGACGGGAAAGAAAAAAAATGGGAAAGAATCAGAGTAAGAGGATTGAACTAGAGGGAGATGAGAAGTTTATGGAAGGATATAAACCAGGTTCAGGACAAATAAGTAATCAGAGGTGGAGAAAAAAACATGGGTTTGAAGGGAAACTCCACACTCCAGATATCTTAAAATTACAAGGAAATTTAAGACTAGAAATGTTACAAACCTTGAAGAAAGGAAAATTGGAGAAAAGGAAAAAAGAATATAAGTATTCAGATAATTGGTTGGAACAAAGTAAGTTAAGAGATGTACGTAGAAAGCAGAAAAAGGATGATAGAAAGGATAAATTAACTGCAGCCGCTCTAGTCACTTTAGATGATGAGACGGTGGCCAAAATAAAACATAGAGAAAATAGACCACCAGCACCGCCACTATTGCCTGCCCCCATGCAACCCGTAGATAGAAGGGAAATAAAACAACCATCAGCTATGGGCACAATACCAAAGAAGCCATCAGCTCTTCCTTCTTCCCCCATTATAACTAGGAGTAGAGATCCTACGTTATACCCTGTGCGCGATCTAGCTACTGCTAAGGTTCGATGGCATCCGCGAAATGAAGGCATTGATATTGATAGTGAAGAGGAAGAAATAGAATTACAATGCCCCCTAGTGGAGGTGGCAAACCCTAATAGAGAGCCAGATGGAGGACCTGAAACAATGTTAGTCTATAGACCATGGACAGCTGAAGATAGAACGGCAGCATTAAAGGGAATACCTCCTGTTGATGAAGGGGTACCAGAATTTTGGACAGCAATATTGGAACTACAGAGCAGTTTCCACCTGAATGGTAGAGAAATGTTCCAATGTTTAAGACAGCTGTTCAATCATAAATGGGGAAGAGTAGCAGGAGACTTTACTGGTCATGGACCAGACAATCAACCACTTGCACATAATTCACAAGCTCTGCAACAGAGTATGCAGCAATTACATGGAAGGATAGAGACAGTGTTTATGAGACGAGCAGATTATGGCAGAATTGCACAATGCAAGCAAAAAGATGGAGAAGAGCCAGAGGATTTTATGGATAGGATGAGAGTGGTGTTTAGAGGGAATTCAGGAATTCCTCATAATGAGGAAAATGGAGGAGTTTATCAGCAACAGTTAAAACGTGCGTTCATCACAGGGCTAAAACCTGAACTGAAGAGATACATAGATAAACATTGGGTACATCAGAATACTGGTTCAGTGCAGCAAGCCCTAGAATATGCCCAACACGCCCATACAGCACAAAAACAGAAATCAGACGCAGTGTTTGCTGCTAATGATACTGTTGCAATAATACATATGAATCCTCCGGGGAGGGGAGGGTTCAGAGGAAGGTCACGAGGCCGAGGAAGGGGGAGAGGTGCTTTTAGGAGCAATCAGCGAAATTTATTACAGCAAGATAACACTTGCTGGACATGCGGAAAACTTGGGCACTTAGCTAGGCAATGTAGAACCAAGTTTATAAACAACCCAAATTCCACAGAGAATCAATGACAATTAGCCTGTGAACTATCAAAAGAGCCAGATAAGCTGCAAAAACAGGATGAGACAGAAGAGATAGATTTGCAAGCAGTTTGCCAACTGCTAGCACTAAAACAACTTGAAGAACTACCAAAACGAAGGCTTATTATAAATGGGAAAATATATGAGTGCCTATGTGATACCGGAGCCTGTAGAACAGTGTTAACCACTAGCCCTCCAAGGGTCACCTTTTCCTCGTCCTCCATAAATATCCGAACTGCAGGAGGCCAAGCCAAAAGTCATCAATTGACAAATCCAGTTAGCATAAAAGATGAGGAAACAGAGTTAGAATGTCACGCCCAAGTGCTAATAAGCCCTTCATGTCCAGTCAATCTGTTAGGAAGGGATCTTATGATACAAATGGGTATTAGTGTGATTGCAACACCCACTGGCATGAAGGCTATAGTAGAAAAGCAAACTTTCGTGATACATGGCATGTCAGCTCCACAGTATTATTGGTCCCTAGATCTGGGGGGGACAGCACAGACACGTGAAATATTGAGAAAAACTAGAGAAAAGCAGTCCCCTAAACAAACCCAGTTCATGCCTGACGATGCCTTACACGTCACTATGTGGTACAAAGGCACCCCAGGACCAGATTATGCCTATGACAAAACGTTTCATGCCCTTCAAGACACTTGTATCACCTTACAACATATATATGTTAACTCCACTACTGGCTTTTCTGCTGCTTCAGTCATCTTATCTAATAAACAACAGGCTGTGTTCAGAGGGGGAACACCACACGTATCTCTATCAAAACCACCTCAGATGCAGTGGAAGGATGTAGAGATGTTCTTACGAGATTCCATGCACAGTTACAATGACTACCAACCCGTACCTGGCTCCTTTTGGAGCTATGACAAAAAACACAATGTGTGGCGGTTTCCTTTGGGATGGAGAGTTCAAACCACTCTCACCACACACTTGCAGGACCCAACCTGACAAATTTTTCCAACCCTGGAGGAGGGATCATGTCCAGATCTAGATCGCCTCCCGGAAGGGTTGTGGTCGTCCTCCCCCACTGATGTAGGACTGGTAAAGGGGTTTCCACCTTACAAAGTAATTGTGAAATCAGAACACCGTCCGGTAGTTAGACAATACCCGTTAAAACCTGAAGCAGAGAAAGGTATAGCCCCTGTAGTGCAGGATATGTTGGCATCAGGAATATTGCGAGAGGCTCCTGAGGCCACTTGCAATACTCCTATCTTCCCCGTCCAGAAGGGACATACAGGGAAATGGCGCATGGTGCAGGATTTAAGACCAGTAAATGAAATAGTACAACATGCTGCACCAGATGTGCCTAATCCACACCTTTTGTTAAATTCCTTGTCCCCTGACAAGAAGTATTTTTCAGTAGTGGATCTGAGTAATGCCTTTTTCTCAGTACCACTACATCCTGATTCACAACACTTATTTGGTTTCACTTATAAAGGACATAAATACACATACACTAGACTCCCTCAAGGGTTTTCAGAAAGTCCACATGTATATATACAATGGCACTGCGGTATTCAATGAGTTCCTGTAAAATACCGTCCCATAGTCAAGTGCTATTGTATGTAGATGATATATTAATTGCTTCAGATACAAAACAGCATTGCAAAGAAGCCACACTGTTAGTGTTACAGCATTTGTATGATACAGGACATAAGGCATCAAAACAAAAATTACAGTATTGCAGAGAGGAAGTTATATATCTTGGACATAAACTCTCCCAAAAAGGTCGATCGTTATTAGAAACTAGAAAACAGGCAATACAAGAGGCACCAAAGCCAAAGACTAAACAGCAAATGATGTCCTTCTTAGGACTTTGCAATTATTGCAGGGAATGGTTACCTGATTATGCTGCACTCGTTCAACCTTTACAAACCCTGATTTATGGGAAGGACATGGCACTGAAAGATAAAATTCAGTGGACAAAAGAAGGAGAATTGGCATTCACAAATCTAAAAATGATGTTACAAACTAATGTGACACTTGCTCTGCCAGATTATCAACAACCATTTACCCTATGTGTTGATGCAAATCAAGGGTATATGAAGGCAGTATTAACACAGCCATTCGGCGCAAAAGAGAGGCCATTAGCGTTCTATTCTAAACGATTAGATGCAGTGGCAGCTGGTTTTCCGCAGTGTTTGCAGGCATGTGCAGCTGCTGCAGAAGCAGTGAAATTATCAGCAGAATTAGTGTTGTGTCACCCACTCACTTTGAAGGTGCCACATTCAGTTTCTTTAGTTTTACTGCAGACGCCACTGCCATTCCTCACACATGTTAGACATCTGACCCTAGTCTCACTCCTGCTTTCACAGTCAAACATCACAATACAGCGATGTGGTCCTCTCAACCCTAGCACCCTTCTTCCGACAGCGGAAGATGGAGAGCCACATTCGTGCAAAGCAGTTGTGGAAGAACAAACCAAACCAAGAGCAGATATTTTACAGACCCCAATACCAGATTCAACGGTTGTTTTTGTAGATGGATCAGCATCAAAAAATGACATGGGGAAGAACAAGGTCGGATATGCTGTAGTTACATCTACTGAAGTGTTGGAGGCCAATGCACTTCCCCCTGCTTGTTCAGCACAAGTGGCTGAACTCTATGCTGTAATTAGGGCATGCGAGCTCTTCAAAAACAAGCCACTTACAATATACACTGATAGTCAATATGTGTTTGGAGCTGTTCATCACCATGCAAGAGTGTGGAAAAATAGAGGATTCAAGACATCGCAAGGAACATCTTTAACTCATACGAACCTATTACTCAGGTTGTTAGATGTTGTGCAATTACCATATTGCCTTGCGATATGCAAATGTAAGGCACACCAAACTGATGCTTCCGCAATAGCTAAAGGAAACAGTTTTGCGGACATGACGGCAAAAAGTGCTGCACAAAAACAACCTGCCTTAAATGTTACAGATGTCTTGTTGATAGATAGTGATGTACTATGTGATGCACAGACTCATGCACCTAAAACAGAAATACAGAGCTGGATTAAGAGAGGAGCAATACAACAAGGGAAAACTTATTATATGAATGACAAGCCCATCCTACCAAAAAATTTATACAAGACAGCTGCCTTAGTGAGCCATGGACACACCCATGTCTCAACAGGAGGGATGGTACATATTATCCAACAATACTTTTATACTATAAATTTTTCTGATTATGCAAAACAATTTTGTCGAGCGTGCTTAATTTGCTGTAAACACAATGCACAAGGCAACATAAGGCCAAAACGTGGCCAGTTTCCCGCAGCTGAATATCCATTTCAAATTGTACATATGGATTTCATTGAATTATCTTGGTCACAAGGGAAGAAGTACTGTCTAGTCATTATAGACACCTTTTCTAAGTGGGTAGAAATATACCCTGTAAAACACTGTGATGCAATGACCGTTGCAAAATGTTTGGTAGGCCATTATTTCCCTACCTATGGCATACCTCATATTATAAGATCGGACAATGGGACTCATTTTGTGAATCAAACCATGTCCCTTTGCTCACAAGCACTCGGGTTTACGATCAAAAATCATTGCGCTTATCACCCCCAGAGCGCAGGCTTAGTGGAAAGGACCAACGGCACCATTAAAACAAGACTCAGAAAGACAGTGGAAGAGACAAAAAGACCGTGGCCAGAATGTTTGTCTCTAGTAAAATTATGGATGAGAATAACTCCCACTCCTGCAGGATTGACACCATTTGAAATAGTGTATGGTAGACCGTTTCCCTTAGCAACCGAAATGAGTGATATAGGAAAAGCAGACAGAGAAAATACGTTAGCCGATTGGATGCGTAAGCTATTATCATCACAACAAAAACATAACCCCAGTAGTCTGCCAGTAAATTCTGTTTCTGTTCAACAGGATAATCTGCAGCCAGGAGATTGGATCCTGGTCAAGGTCCTGTTGCGAAAGGATTGGAGCACACCCCGGTGGGACGGACCCTATCAAGTCCTGCTCACAACACCAACAGCGGTGAAAATAGCAGAGCGACCTTCCTGGATACATAAGAGTCACTGTAAGCCCATCAAGCCCGTATCAGAGACCTCTGTACCTTCGGAGTAGCAGTGGAAGTCCGCTACAAAGGCGCAGCAATCAATAGGATACTGACGTCTCAACCCGGTGAAGAAAACAGCTGATCTGCACTCCATTTAGAATGGCTCTGATTGGGTGGGGATGTGGTAAGGTAACTCTCGGTGTAATTCTCTTTATGGGAATTGTTGGTCTGCTTCTGCACTCACCAGAGCAGGTGTTTCGCCCACCTAGATGGACACATGATGGTTCCCACCTGAGACCTATCTCCACAAATGAGACCCATCCTTTCCTACAAAATTACTGGTACTGTTATGTTTATGATTCAGCAAAGAAAGACAATTTAACTAATTGTTATGTCTGTACCCACATGCCATCTCATGCCGATGGATTAACTATATATGGGAAACCTATGAATAAGTCACAAGCAAAGTGTGCTGCCTCTTTTGCAGGTGTAGGCTATCAGCATGATAATATAAAAATAAATGACACAGATCCATATACTGCTGGTTTGGATAATGGCGTATGTGCACAGCAGTTTTGGATCGATTTTGCTATAAAAGTGTCAAATATATCCTTACCTTTATCTGTCCACCTGAACATGGACCCTAAAACATTTAATCACTCAATGTGTTATGACCAAATGAACGGCACCCACCATATGGGGAACACCACCAACTGTGCCCAAATACTAGTACACGGAGAAGGTGCCCCGGTAAACATAAGTGGATTTAGTAATGGCACCTACTGGGTGCAAGGAGTAGCTTGGTTATGTGGACCCCGCGCATATTTCGTTTTGCCCTATAACTGGTATGGTGTGTGCGCTCCAATCTTTGTGTCAGACCATACTTTCCTGGTGTCACTGTCGTCTACACCAGCGAACCGCAGGCGCCGGTCCATCATAACTACAGCTTCTCTCCGTCCTCATGACAGTGTCTGGGGTTCAGATGTTCCCCAGGAGTTCAAACATTGGTCTACAGACCAGAAAGTATTAATGTCTCTTTTTCCCTGGGTAGGAACAGCAAAGAATACGTTACGATTAGAAACTATTGATTATCGTTTGGGGCTGTTCATAAATAACTCCATCATAATAAATGAGCAACAGAATGGAGAGATAGATGCTATTAAACAGATGGTCATTCAGAATAGAATGGTTTTAGACATACTTACTGCTGCACAAGGTGGTGTGTGCGTGCTCTTAAATAATACCTGCTGTACATATATTCCCGATAATGTGCACTCACCCAACATGACTACAGCCTTGGACCGTCTGCGAGAACTTCAAAAGATCATGACCTTAGACCCTCATGCTGGCCCCTCATGGTTGAATTGGTTTCTTACTGGGTCCTGGTGGCAGTTACTGCTAAAGTTCTCACTCCCCATTCTTGTTACATTATTATTTGTATGTTGTTGTTTCATTTGTATTATACCCTGCCTCCGTTCCATGATACAACATACTTTTAGTTCTGTTTTTCTGCTATACACTGCAGAAGAACGAATGGATTTACTAACCTTGTCTAGCCCTCTTAATAATGATGATGATGTGATCTGAATGACGGTTGTGCTGAAAGTGTTTTTGCAATTTGTACAATACTGATGCTTCTGATCATACTGTCATGATAAACAGGAGGGACTGTTAGGTTGAAGAAACTGTTATTAATCATTTGTTATCATTTCTGTATAATCAGCAATGAGTGTAAATATGTATATACATTATTTTGTTTTTCTTTACCTTCATACTTTAGATTATATTAGTTTACACGTATCCTGAGCACGTGTTTAAATAGTTGTCCACCTGAGTAAAACCAGAACTTCTTCTTCTCTCACAGTCTTTTCTTTGTTCTCACTCCAAGACCCCTGCCTCCCATTGACTATAAATAAAGGTGCCAAGGGGAACCACCCTTTGTAACACATTCCTTTGTAGCCTAGCATGCAGAGAGTGTGGTTACCCTTGTGCAAGTAAAACTCTAAGTGTGTTGTCTCGTGATTAATGGTGTGTACAGAGTTGGAGTGGAAAGCCTGTCGCTTTCTCCAACATATACTGTATTGTAGTTTGGTCCTGTGTGCAGGGTTGGAGTGGAAAGCCTGACGCTTTCTCCAACACTGAGTAGTTTGGTGAATGTTTGGTGTGGGTCCGGCGCTGCCGATTGGATGGTGGGGCTGCAGTGTGAGTCAGATAAAAAAAAAAAAAAAAAACATTAGTAGGATGCAATGGGACCAACTGGCATGTATAGAGAGAGGCGTGTAATGCAAAAGGGCTGTTTTTGGTAGCGTCTCTCGCTTGCGGCCATACCACCCTGAACACGCCCGATCTCATCTGATCTCGGAAGCTAAGCAGGGTAGGGTCTGATTAGTACTTGGATGGGAGACCACCTGGGAATACCAGGTGCTGTAAGCTTTTCTCACTTTTACTTTATACAGGGGGCGCTCCACTTCACGATTAATTTAAATCTAGCACTCCCCTTCCATTTTACTATTTTATATATATATGTTTTTTCTCTCTTTCATAAAGGCAGCTTTTAGAAACCGTTTTACTCTAAATACTTCCTGGTAATTCTAGGTGCTGTAAGCTGTTCGTGCCTTTATTCCACCAGGGCGCGATCTTCTCACAAACTTGAAGACTGTCACTCCCCATTCACGTTTTACAACTTATTGTTAATGATAAAGAGACAGCTTTTTACACACAGTTTTAAACAAAGTACTGATATTATTCCTCTTCAACTGACCGCTTTGTTTTCTATGCAAAAACCACTTCGCCACAGAAGACTCGATATTATTGGCATAGCAAGTTCTGCTCTTCTCCTTTCAAAACTTGCTAAAAGCTGTATTTAAAAGAACAGATTGGCCGGGGTAATTCACACCCTTCAATGCCAGCTTAATGTTTAGGTTAGTGGGAATCACAGAGGAATTAGGGATGGAAACTTCTTTGCTGATGGTAGAAGCGGTCTGGTGAATTTTTAGAGAGAAGAGGCCGTCGATGTTTGAATGTAGAAAATTGTTCTGGCTGCAGCCTGCAGTATGGACTTGTTGGCGTGTGTAGCTCCCAGTGTTCTGACAGCGTAACGTTTTGGGGAAGCATGTGATTCAACAGCTACCAGTGGGCTTCAAGCGGCAGAGATTTTGTGGCTGTTAGCGGAGTTGATAACAGAGGGTCGTTAAGAGAAGCCTGCATGAGGTAGGCAAAGGAGTAATGTTTGCCGGCGGGGGACATGCGGCGATTAACCTGTGCGGTAGTGAAAAGGACTTAAAGAGAAGGAAGTGTGCGGATGCGGAAAGAATGGAATAATTGTGGTAGGCTGCCGGCGGAGTAGTTTGTTGAATGTTTGGTGTTGTTCCGGCACTGCCGATTGGATGGTGGTGCTGCAGTGTGAGTCAGATAAAAAAAAAAAAAAAACAGGAGTAGGATCCAATGGGACTAACTGGCATGTATAGAGGCGTGTAATGCAAAAGGGCTGTTTTTGGTAGCGTCTCTCACTTACGCCCATACCACCCTGAACGCGCCCGATCTCGTGTGATCTCGGAAGCTAAGCAGGGTAGGGTCTGGTTAGTACTTGAATGGGAGACCACCTGGGAATACCAGGTGCTGTAAGCTTTTCTCACTTTTACTTTATACAGGGGGCGCTCCACTTCACGTTTAATTTAAATCTATCACTCCCCTTCCATTTTACTATTTAATATATATATATATATATATATATTTTTCTCTCATTCATAAAGGCAGCTTTTACACACCGTTTTACTCTAAATACTTCCTGGTAATTCTAGGTGCTGTAAGCTGTTCGTGCCTTTATTCCACCAGGGCGCGATCTTCTCACAAACTTGAAGACTGTCACTCCCCATTCACGTTTTACAACTTATTGTTAATGATAAAGAGACAGCTTTTTACACACAGTTTTAAACAAAGTACTGATATTATTCCTCTTCAACTGACCGCTTTGTTTTCTATGCAAAAACCACTTCGCCACAGAAGACTCGATATTATTGGCATAGCAAGTTCTGCTCTTCTCCTTTCAAAACTTGCTAAAAGCTGTATTTAAAAGAACAGATTGGCCGGGGTAATTCACACCCTTCAATGCCAGCTTAATGTTTAGGTTAGTGGGAATCACAGAGGAATTAGGGATGGAAACTTCTTTGCTGGTGGCAGAAGCGGTCTGGTGAATTTTTAGAGAGAAGAGGCCGTCGATGTTTGAATGTAGAAAATTGTTCTGGCTGCAGCCTGCAGTATGGACTTGTTGGTGTGTGTAGCTCCCAGTGTTCTGACAGCGCGACGTTTTAGGGAAGCATGTGATTCAGCAGCTACCAGTGGGCTTCGTGCGGCGGAGATTTTGTGGCTGTTAGTGGAGTTGATAACAGAGGGTCGTTAAGAGAAGCCTGCATGCAGTAGGCAAAGGAGTAATGTTTGCCGGCGGGGGACGTGCGGCGATTAACCTGTGCGGTAGTGAAAAGGAGTTAAAAAGAAGGAAGTGTGCGGATGCGGAAAGAATGGAATAATTGTGGTAGGCTGCCGGCTGAGTAGTTTGGTGAAGGTTTGGTGTGGGTCCGGCGCTGCTGATTGGATGGTGGGGCTGCAGTGTGAGTCAGATAAAAAAAAAAAAAAGAACATTAGTAGGATCCAATGGGACCAACTGGCATGTTTAGAGGCGTGTAATGCAAAAGGGCTGTTTTTGGTCGCATCTTTCGCTTACGGCCATACCACCCTGAACACGCCCGATCTCGTCTGATCTCGGAAGCCAAGCAGGGTAGGGTCTGGTTAGTACTTGGATGGGAGACCACCTGGGAATACCAGGTGCTGTAAGCTTTTCTCACTTTTACTTTATACAGGGGGCGCTCCACTTCACGATTAATTTAAATCTATCACTCCCCTTCCATTTTACTATTTTATATATATATTTTTTCTCTCATTCATAAAGGCAGCTTTTACACACCGTTTTACTCTAAATACTGCCTGGTAATTATAGCTGCTGTAAGCTGTTCGTGCCTTTATTCCACCAGGGCGCGATCTTCTCACAAACTTGAAGACTGTCACTCCCCATTCACGTTTTACAACTTATTGTTAATAATAAAGAGACAGCTTTTTACACACAGTTTTAAACAAAGTACTAATATAATTCCTCTTCATCTCACCGCTTTGTTTTCTATGCAAAAACGACTTCACCACAGAAGACTCGTTATTATTGGCATGGCAAGGTCTGCTCTTCTCCTCCTTTCAAAACTTGCTAAAAGCTGTATTTAAAAGAGCAGGTTGGCCGGGGTAATTCACACCCTTCAATGCCAGCTTAATGTTTAGGTTAGTGGGAATCACAGAGGAATTAGGGATGGAAACTTCTTTGCTGATGGTAGAAGCGGTCTGGTGAATTTTTAGAGAGAAGAGGCCGTCGATGTTTCAATGTAGAAAATTGTTCTGGCTGCAGCCTGCAGTATGGACTTGTTGGCGTGTGTAGCTCCCAGTGTTCTGACAGCGTGACATTTTGGGGAAGCATGTGATTCAACAGCAACCAGTGGGCTTCGTGCGGCGGAGATTTTGTGGCTGTTAGCGGAGTTGATAACAGAGGGTCTTTAAGAGAAGCCTGCATGCGGTAGGCAAATGAGTAATGTTTGCCGGCGGGGGACGTGCGGCGATTAACCTGTTCGGTAGTGAAAAGGACTTAAAGAGAAGGAAGTGTGCGGATGCGGAAAGAATGGAATAATTGTGGTAGGCTGCCGGCTGAGTAGTTTGGTGAATGTTTGGTGTGGGTGCGGCGCTGCCGATTGGATGGTGGTGCTGCAGTGTGAGTCAGATAAAAAAAAAAAAAAACAGGAGTAGGATCCAATGGGACTAACTGGCATGTATAGAGGCGTGTAATGCAAAAGGGCTGTTTTTGTTCGCGGCTCTCGCTCATGGCCATACCACCCTGAACACGCCCGATCTCGTCTGATCTCGGAAGCTAAGCAGGGTAGGGTCTGGTTAGTACTTGGGTGGGAGACTGCCTGGGAATACCACGTGCTGTAAGCTTTTCTCACTTTTACTTTATACAGGGGGCACTCCACCTCACGATTATTTTAAATCTATCACTCCCCTTCCATTTTACTATTTTATATATATATATTTTTTTTTTCTCTCATTCATAAAGGCAGCTTTTACACACCGTTTTACTCTAAATACTGCCTGGTAATTATAGCTACTGTAAGCTGTTTGTGCCTTTATTCCACCAGGGCGCGATCTTCTCACAAACTTGAAGACTGTCACTCCCCATTCACGTTTTACAACTTATTGTTAATGATAAAGAGACAGCTTTTTACACACAGTTTTAAACAAAGTACTGATATTATTCCTCTTCAACTGACCGCTTTGTTTTCTATGCAAAAACCACTTCGCCACAGAAGACTCGATATTATTGGCATAGCAAGTTCTGCTCTTCTCCTTTCAAAACTTGCTAAAAGCTGTATTTAAAAGAACAGATTGGCCGGGGTAATTCACACCCTTCAATGCCAGCTTAATGTTTAGGTTAGTGGGAATCACAGAGGAATTAGGGATGGAAACTTCTTTGCTGGTGGTAGAAGCGGTCTGGTGAATTTTTAGAGAGAAGAGGCCGTCGATGTTTGAATGTAGAAAATTGTTCTGGCTGCAGCCTGCAGTATGGACTTGTTGGTGTGTGTAGCTCCCAGTGTTCTGACAGCGCGACGTTTTGGGGAAGCATGTGATTCAGCAGCTACCAGTGGGCTTCGTGCGGCGGAGATTTTGTGGCTGTTAGCGGAGTTGATAACAGAAGGTCATTAAGAGAAGCCTGCATGCGGTAGGCAAAGGAGTAATGTTTGCCGGCGGGGGACGTGCGGCGATTAACCTGTGCGGTAGTGAAAAGGAGTTAAAGAGAAGGAAGTGTGCGGATGCGGAAAGAATGGAATAATTGTGGTAGGCTGCCGGCTGAGTAGTTTGGTGAATGTTTGGTGTGGTTCCGGCACTTCCGATTGGATGGTGGGGCTGCAGTGTGAGTCAGATAAAAAAAGAAAAAAAAAAACAGGAGTAGGATCCAATGGGACTAACTGGCATGTATAGAAGCGTGTAATGCAAAAGGGCTGTTTTTGGTAGTTTTTCGTGCTCACGGCCATACCACCCTGAACACGCCCGATCTCGTCCGATCTCAGAAGCCAAGCAGGATAGAGTCTGGTTAGTACTTGGATGGGAGACCTACTGGGATTACCCTGTGCTGTAAGCTTTTCTCACTTTTACTTTATACAGGGGGCGCTCCACTTCTCGATTAATTTAAATCTATCACTCCCTTCCATTTTACTATTTTATATATATATATATTTTTTTTCTCTCATTCATAAAGGCAGCTTTTACACACCGTTTTACTCTAAATACTGCCTGGTAATTATAGCTACTGTAAGCTGTTTGTGCCTTTATTCCACCAGGGCGCGATCTTCTCACAAACTTGAAGACTGTCACTCCCCATTCACGTTTTACAACTTATTTGTAATGATAAAGAGACAGCTTTTTACACACAGTTTTAAACAAAGTACTGATATTATTCCTCTTCAACTGACCGCTTTGTTTTCTATGCAAAAACCACTTCGCCACAGAAGACTCGATATTATTGGCATAGCAAGTTCTGCTCTTCTCCTTTCAAAACTTGCTAAAAGCTGTATTTAAAAGAACAGATTGGCCGGGGTAATTCACACCCTTCAATGCCAGCTTAATGTTTAGGTTAGTGGGAATCACAGAGGAATTAGGGATGGAAACTTCTTTGCTGGTGGTAGAAGCGGTCTGGTGAATTTTTAGAGAGAAGAGGCCGTCGATGTTTGAATGTAGAAAATTGTTCTGGCTGCAGCCTGCAGTATGGACTTGTTGGTGTGTGTAGCTCCCAGTGTTCTGACAGCGTGACGTTTTGGGGAAGCATGTGATTCAGCAGCTACCAGTGGGCTTCGTGCGGCGGAGATTTTGTGGCTGTTAGCGGAGTTGATAATAGAGGGTCGTTAAGAGAAGCCTGCATGCGGTAGGCAAAGGAGTAATGTTTGCTGGCGGGGGACGTGCGGCGATTAACCTGTGCGGTAGTGAAAAGGAGTTAAAGAGAAGGAAGTGTGCGGATGCGGAAAGAATGGAATAATTGTGGTAGGCTGCCGGCTGAGTAGTTTGGTGAATGTTTGGTGTGGGTCCTGCGTTGCCGATTGGATGGTGGGGCTGCAGTGTGAGTCAGATAAAAAAAAAAAAAAAAAAAACCAGGAGTAGGATCCAATGGGACCAACTGGCATGTATAGAGGCGTGTAAT